>NW_009924251.1:0-65498 GCF_000696875.1 Nestor notabilis | reverse complement strand
AGAGAGAGAGAGAGATAACCTGCCCATGATGACTACTCCTTGGGCAGGTTCTGCCCAACCATTGTCACCTTCTCCCACTGTTATCTCACTTATAAACACTGTTACAGCCACAGGTCTTAAGGGGGGTTTGGGAGAACCAGGAGGATCTGACATTTGCTTAAGATTCCATTTAAATGTTGGTGTCCAAATGCAAACCACTGAACAGACTGTATTAAAGCCTCCCCTCAGTCCCTGCAGCTGGGAGGCAAAGGCAGGGAGAGGCTAAGCAAACACGGAGGAGAAACAACCTCATCTGGATTGCTAATTCTATTTGCATACCAAACACCACTTTAAACAAAGCCATTTGGATTCCTACCTCATTATTCACTATCTGCTACTTGATGGCTGTGAGCCTTTCAGTAAATGCATGCAGAGTGAGAGGAAAAAAGCCTTGAGTGCCACTGACTAAAAGGAAACCCCAAAACAAACTAGGATGGGTTAGTAACATGCAGCTCTGTCATTGCTTTCTTGTCTCTGGCCTCTACCTCCCTTAGAACACATCCTAAAATCAGGGCTATTTTAGAGCTGTTGGGAAAAAGAAACTAGCTATACCTTAAAAAATAACAAGCAGGAGACTAGGAAAAGTCAGAGCTAACTGTGGTTGGGTGCTGAACAAAGTGAATTAGACACAGCCTGCATTGAGTGCCTTTTTTCTTTGTTTTTAACCAGATTTCTTCCATAGCTGCAACTTAGAAGTTTTAGGCATGACTACAGTGAACCGAGAGAGCTATTCCCTGCTCTATCCCATTTTCCTTTGTCTGGATATAAGGGCATGGAGGGAGCAGGGTGTGTTTTGTGTATGTCAGCAGAGGTAAGAGGCTCACACACACCCCCTCCTCTTCCCAGCCTTGTGTCCCCTGTGCTGCCTCCTTATACATCCCAATGGCAGCATCCATGAGTCCACGCTCTGGAACAGAGCAGGAAGATAAAGCAGACTGGGAAAAACACCTGCTGCTCCCTAACCCACACCTTTCCTCCAGGCAGGACAAGGAACCATCACACTGTGTCAGAGACTGAGCACAGAGAGGGGGAAAGCCAGGAATCCATGTGCCTTATTCCTGTTTTTACTGAGAATATCCCACGTTTTCCCCTGTTTATACCTCCAGTGGCTCTCTCTGATACAGTTACTAAATTGAGGTAGCTCTATTCACAGATACTATGGCCAAACCATTGCTGAGCCCAGAAAAACTTACTTTTTTTGGTGAGTAAACGCTGTATGTTCAACCTGAGAGAGCTAGGATTCTAACTGCATGTATGTGACTAGTGTTACCTGTTTATCCTGTGAGGTGCAGAAACACTGCACATGAGATCCTGTTCCTGTGGAAATGAAACAAGTTCATCACTCCTTCAGTACTGAGAGTTGATCAGTGAGGCCACTTGAGGCCAGAGCTGTAGCTGTCACACACCTACTGATACCTAACCAGCCCTTCAGGGTGCTTTCATAAACGTGATAAATCAAAGGCAAGTTCATCTGTCACCGAGCTATGCTGTTGTTCATAGCAGACTGTTCCTTTCCAGTAAGGGACAGGCATTTGGTGCAAGCAGCTGATGGAAACAGAAGATCATAGACTCACAGACTGGTTTGGGTTGAAGGGAGCTTAAAGCTCATCCATTTCCATGGGCAGGGACACCTTCCACCAGAGCAGGTTGCTCCAAGCCCTGTCCAGCCTGGCCTTGAACACTGCTAGAAAGATACCTCTATCAGCACAAAGCCTCCAGGATACCAAGTGTAGCTCAGTAATGTAAAGCTGTTCCCTAAGTGAGCAGCCCACCTGTACTCCAAAACCACAGTGACCTTTTAGTGGCATTTAGTGCTGGGATGAGCCAAGGGTCTCCTCAGCCTGGCCTACAGCATCCACTTGTGTCGCAAGGAGATGATAGATGCTAATTGAGTACCTCAAAAGAGAAGCCACGCTCTGGAGCTCCACAAGGGAATCTTCCCTCATGTGAAGCTCTAGGGGAGCAGTGTAAACAGTTTGCAAATAACTGGCTATGCCAAAGAAATGGTTAAACTCTCCAGAGGGATAAAGTAAAAATAGCGAGCAGCAGGGCTCCGTGGGATGGGCTTTGTGGCTTATGCAAAACCTGATTGACAACACGCATGAAAACCTGGCCCCATCTGACACTGTGAAGCAACTGCTTTTTTGAACTGCAACGCACTGCCAGTAACTCCCAGCAACAGATGGGGCCCTGTCAGGGACTGAGGAGCTCACAAGGTACAGAAAGAAAGAGCTGGAACGACACAGAGCCCATCACCATTGCTGGAAAAGTCACCGAAACCACTGGTGTAGTTTGCCCTTGGGCTACTGGACTAGTAGCTTCCAGCAGAAATTCATTTCCAAGAGCATCTGGGCATCCCTCTCACCTTTCCAAGCAGGGCAGGAAGATGGAGCCTCCTGCCTTCTCTGGCATCACTTCACACTGCAGGAGGCATCCAAGGGACAGGCTCAGACTTGAGCAGCGGTGGATGCTGAAAGGAACCAAAGGCACTTTGAAAAGAGGGCACATGCCTGGTTAGCCCGACTGGTACAGCAATGAGAAATGTGTTTAGTCTCAGGAAAAGTCCTGCCAAGAAATGGGTTTGTACTTCGAAAGCTTTTGAGAGGCTCCCAAAGTGGTACATGAAATAAAATGCCTGAAGAAAATTCCACAGTGGATAAAGGAACACTGAAACACATCTAGGGAGGCAAAGCATAAAGAGGGCTGGCTTTGGGTCTGTAGTAGCTCTCAGCCCTGACAGATTGCCTCTCTACTGGTACTGCTGACAGCATCCCTGTGTTCTAGGGAAGGTCACTGTGGTTATTCCATCTTGACCATAATAATATACATCAAGCGACCAGAGCAAGCAAAAGCAAATGTGGGGGAGACTTTGCACAGTGGGGTGACTCTGCTGCAGCAGAAAGGCAAGAGCAACACCTTGGCAGTAATTTCTCTCTAAAAACCAAACCAAACCAACACTTTTTCATTCAGAGCTTCTACTCCTGCTCATTTCCTACAAATTCTGGAAGTCAGCTTCCAGGTAGGAAACTGGAGCCAGTGAATTCACATGTGATTTGTTCTGTGAGCAAAACCAGAACTTGGCCCTTGTCACTTACACTGCTGCTTTTTTTAAATATATAAATATATATATGTAAAGTATTAAGCATAAAATAACAGGTTGGGACCTCAACATCTCTAGGCAAAGCACAACCTAGTCTAGATGTCTCAGCACCTTTTAAAGTTCTTGCTCAGTTTTAAAAGGCATGACTTGATATAGATATATATATCTGTGTGTGTGTGGCAGTGAGCTGCTGAAGTTATTCATTGAGATGTTCCACTGATGCAAGGATGAGCTACACAATCCTAGAATCTTCCAGATGCCCCAGAAAACGCACGTCCTTGTCTAAGGGGGTTACATTCCTGCCTGTCTGCTGCCAAAGCAGGTTGCTCTGCAGGAGAGCACAGCCTTAGCACCCACCTCCCTGTGCCCCTGTGATGACAACCAGTTTGGGTTTCTATTCTTGAGCTTCAGAATATGTGCAGCTCATGAGCACTGGCCCAGCCCTCTGTCAGTGCCAGCCTCGTGGCAGTAAGTCACCACTGCTGCCCTATGAGCTCAGTACCTGTAGCAATGGATTTCGTCCCCTGTGATTCCACTGCAGCTTCCCAGTTCTGTAACTGCTTCCTCCAGCTTCTGTTACTGCCTTGTGCTGCTTTCTGGTTTTCCTCTGGCACAACCTGACATGGGCAAAGCAAACAAATGGTCAAAGGCTGATCTTTATTTCTTGGTCTCCCATCATGTGGTATAAACTGTGCTTACAAAAGCTCAGAACTGTGTTTCACAGCAATGTCAGTAAGACCCTGGGCTTCTAGAGGCTGAATTTGTCTTTCTGGGAGATAGATAAAATAGGGTGTAACTGTGCCTGAATGCTGGGAATGCTGCAAGCTCGGGCAGTTAGAATTGCTCTGTGTGGTGAACACTGGGATGCTGCGACAGTTTGCTGGAACAATGGACTCAGCATTGGTGCTGAGCAAAAAGCAGATGTATGAGAGTTCTGTGGGCAGGAAAGCAAAGAAGCATTCCTCCTGCCTGCAACATTCCAGCCTTTGTTAGTGTGAAACAAATATCACCAGGTCTTACACACAGCTCAGAGTCACCTGTCTCCCATACCCACCTAACAGAGCTGCAAACATTTCTGCACTCAGCAAAGCACACTCCTCTTTTGTTGTAAATGGTGCTCTGCTTTGTTCTTCACCTGCTGCATGAGACAACTCAGAGAGAAGTGGGTTTCAGTGCTCTTCAGAAAGCTCAGCACTTCATGTGGCCCTTGCAGCAATGCACCTGCAGCAGCAAAGAGCCATCTGAGGCATGGCCAACTGAGGATTAAGTCACCTGAAAAACATGCAAAGGGCTCCATGGTCCACGCACAAACAAAGAACCTGGCAAGCCTTTGGTCAAGCCTGGGAACCAGGATTGGACACAGGATCTGCCTTGGATGCTGTGTCAAGAGCAGGTCATTTCCCTACCTACATGGGAAAAGCAGGGAACAGGAGGGGAGGGAAGGAGTTCAAACAACAAGAGAGCATTTTTAGGAACAGCACAAAGGGAAAAGCAGGGAGGGGGCAGGACATTTTCCCAACAGCTTTTCCCACATCTTCTCCCTTTTCCTCAGTACAGTCGAGGTCCTGGCCCACCAGCCAGCAGCAGAGCACGGCACAGCACACAGTTCAGCTCTACCCCAGCATCACCAGCCCTCTGGGTTCACCTCTGCCTCCTCAGCAGTAACCTTTCCACCTTACCTCCTCCTCCTGCTTAGTGTCCTGCAGCCCCCAGTACCCTCTGCTGAAGCTCTATTCATTGTCAGGGATGAGACACAAGGATGGACTGACCTCAGGTCTCATTTCCATGGAGAGGTCCAGCGTTGCTGCTGGTGGAAGACAGATTGCTAATGAGGTGTGAGGAGGTGAAGGGAATTCACCTGCTGGGGCAGGCTTGAACGTGTAAATTGGGATTTAACTGATCTCAGCTGCTCTGTTGTCCCGTTGTGCTGCAAGAAACACCTGGGGGAAGGGGATGGGTCAGTCTCCTTGCAATACACAGGGTGTGGGTGACAGGTTACATGAAGTGGGCTCATGTGCTGAACCTCCCACAGATGTTGGGGGGTTTTGAGTGGCCTTGGTACAAAACTGTGACAGTAACCAGCCAAACCCCTTGGATTTCATTTTGAATCGGGAGGGATCTCCTAACTGCAATGCTTGGTGTCAGAATTGGGGCTTAATCATTAATTTCCATGTGTCTGTGGCCTACTGGGCATGAGAGACAGGGCCAGGCTAAGAAGCTTCTCTGGGAAAGTTGGTATTTGTTGCACTGCTTCCTATTGTTTCCTTATGGTACTGAAATAAAACCTACACACGCCACGACTGCAGCTTGATTCTGGATAGGGACCACACAGCTCACTGCTGGGAGGCCCAAGTATGTGTTGTTTAACAAACATATCCAACAATTATCCATTCTTGCTGAAGTCCACATGTAAAAAGTGGGGTTTTCCATTGTTCAGGTGAGAAAACTGAAGTCTAGACCAGTAAATGAGTTATCCTGTCTCTCACAGTGGTTTTCTTGCAGGACCAAGGGAAGATAATGCTTTCTGACCCCTACAACCCTGCTGCACGCTCAAGAGCATCATAGAATAGTTCAGGTTGGAAGGGCCCTCAAAGCTCATTCAGTTCTAACCCCCTGCAATGAGCAGGGACATCTTCATCTAGATCAGGTTGCCCAGAACCACATCCAGCCTGGCCTTGAATGGCTCCAGGGATGGAGCATCCACCACCTCTCTGGGCAACCTGTGCCAGTGTTTCACCACCCTCCTTGTACAAAATACCACACTCAGCTCTTCCCAGCTGCCTCCACAAGGCAGGTTTCTCCCTCCCAGATCATGCTGTAACCCCCTGTAAAAGAATTCTGTAGGAAACACTGCTCCTATTGGAAAACAGCAATCCCAAGCTAGGAAAAACCTGTGTTGGGATTGGCCTTGTCTCAGTTCCAGAGATACTTTGGGAATTATTCTACTGCAGCCTCCAGACATGATTCAAACATTGTTCTCTGAGGGACAGGCTGTTCTGACCCTCCAGTTAGCTGTGGGAAAGGGCACTGGGAGCACACACACCACATGAGTCACTCCTCAAAAATCCTGCAATGAAAGAGATTGTCTAGATAGTGCTTGCTCTCCCACGACAGCACTGGAGCTGGTACCCAGCCCCTGCGGAGCTAATCCCAGCCCTAAGTGCTGAGTTTGGCTCAGTGGCTTTGGGATGGAACACTGCTCCCCTTAATTCCGGGTGATCAGGATCAGGAGCTGCTAAAGCATCCCTCATAAACCACTGAAACACTAATTTGCATCCTCAGTTTGCATCTATTTAGAGAGAAAAGCATAAAAAGCATAATATTCCTGCAGTAAAACTAAGATTGGTTTCTTCAGCAAGAAAACATCAGCACTTTCATGTAGCTTGCTTCATTCCAGAGAATGCTTTGTGAAACCAATATGTGATTACAAAAACAGAGAGAATTCCAGACCCTCTGAGACCTGCTGTCTCTCCTACCTGCAGCATGTGTCCACGTGTGACGTGAGCTCTCTATTCCATGGTTTTCCTGGCTGTTGAATAACAAAGCTCCATTGCTTGACTTGAGGTTCTGCATAAGTAATGATGTAGAACATCATTTTTTGAAGGAATTTTCCATGGTTTAATATTTGACTTTTTACTGAGCACTCCTTGGATTTCATGAGCACCTTGAAAAAGAATTATAACCTTATTATTGCATCTTGTAGCATGGAAATAGGTTTCCCATATAAATCTTAAGGGACTAGTTTGTTATACTTGTATTTCATATGGAGCCCATAAGGCTTTCAGAAACAGGAGTGCAAAAGGGCTTTTTACATCAGAACATGCCAGGTTTATACACTTAAACAAGAGACCAAATGCAGCAGCAAGCTGTCCCACTGCCTGATTCCCAAACCTGATGACTCAAATGGCACTTGAGCAGCTGCTCAAGTCACAGAAAGTCTTTGAAGAGTGAATTAAAGTGGCTCTGTCCCCAGCTGTACCTGTGGTGGCAATCCACACTCCTCACTATTGCAGTTTTCCCTAGCCTGGTTTTCCAAGATAATAAAGATGACACAGTCACTTTGCAATTTCTTGCTCTAACGACTTTTAAAGCTATTGGTGAAGTTCTACAAACCTCGGTTTTTAGAGGCCTCCTACATTCATGTAACCAGAAGAGGGAAGGGTGATGAACGCCTCTTCCTCCTCCCATCCAAAGGAAAACCTCTCTTCTTTGAATTACGTGCTTAGCACTAGAGAGTCAAACAGAAAAGGGGGGGGGGAAATAGTGTCCAAAGTGCATTTAAAAAGGAAGACACAGGACAAATACATCATTCGGTCTTCTCTGGTAATTCCCTGTGGAATCTCTCATTTCACTGTCTGCAAAGCAACACACACGAGCATTTCCAGTGAAGGAAACTCCTCCCTTAGCCCTGGACCTGCCAGCCTCTCCCCTTCTCCAACAATTAGGCAATATTTCCTAGAGGGTGGAACGTTTGCTGAAGGTATTTGCAGCCGCAGGTTGCCACACTGTCGTCCTCCCACTCCGAGCTGCTCTCTGTATGACCAGAGAGAGCAGGTTGGGTGGGTTGGCCAGAAGAGGTAATCCAGGAAGGCTGAAGGTAAGGCAAGGACAGGATCCCGACTGGCTCCGTGTGAGCACTGGAGCTAATCAGGGGCATTGTGTATGAACAGGAAAATACAGAGAATGTTCTTGAAGGTCACGGTGACCGGCAGGGAGGAGCGCCAGAGCATTCACAGCGGCTTGGCACGGCCACACTGGGGGATGCAGGGCCAACACAGGCTGAATGGAAGCCAAATTCCACCTTCCATCAACGTTCCTTATCCCTTTTCACTGGGGGGGTGTGGGGGGGAGTTACCGCATAAGAAAACACAGGCCCAGCTCTCTCAGCCTGTCTCCAGAGCAGAGCTCCTCCAGCCCTCGGAGCATCTCCGTGGCCTCGCTCCAACAGCTCCACAAAGCTGAACACAAGACTCCAGGAAAACTGTGGAAATCCCTTTGCACTTTCAGCAGCAGAATCCCTTGTGTGAGCAGCACCAGTCACCAGGCAGCTGTTGCCAGGGGATCAGCCTGTGTTCAAAGCACTCAAGGCTTTCTGACCCTCCCGACAGGCACGTTAGACCCAGACTAAAGCAGAAGCAGGCTGAGTTGCTGAGCCTCTGCTGGCTGTTGTGGCTGCAACATGCCTCAGTCGGTGAACTAAAGCAGTCTGTTACTCTTCCAGAGGGCAAACCTGCTCCATCACAGGATGTTTTGCTTCTTTAGAAGCTGTTTATGGCCTGACTAGAAGCCAAGTGCAAGTTCCCTGAACTGAAGGCAGAAGAGGTGCAGATAGAGCTCTGCTGAAGTGTTTAGGAACTGCCAAGCAAAGGTTAGAATTTCCATTACTTCTTGTTGGCTTAATATATAGTTTTAGCCCTGAAAGATGGGGCTAAAAGGCATGAAGTTGTGGTTGCACAGAATACCTCTAATCCCCATGAAGATACGGTCCAGAGGGATTTATCACTAAGATGCTGAAGCCATTTTGTGTCATCTAATAACAGCAGTGCTGGCTTACACACTAAACAGCTATTTGCATCTCTAGTATGATACTTGGATTGAATGTTCCAGGCCCTTTCTCCAAACATGACTTGGCAAATCCTCAAAGCCTTCTTTCTGAGTTCCCATCAGATCACCAGAGCTGTCAGCAGCTATACTTTGGTAAAAACACTGAGCTGTTTTGTTGTTGTTGCAGAATCACCTCTCCAGACGAACAAGGTGATGCCTAAAATGTTGCTCCTTGATAGCAAAGGCTTTACATAAACTCTGGATGCAGCAGCACCATCTCCTTATTATCACCAGCAATCACTGTTTGTATTAGTGCCTGTTACTAAGAAGGTGCTTCAGAGACATCATTAACCAGACAGACATAAGGAGGAGGCTGTTTAACGACTGCAGACTTTTCTTTCTACTGTTTTAAAGCCTGTTTACTTTGCCAGGAGAGTGTGTAAAATAACTTCCATATAACTTAGTGTCTGGATGCGAAGGCACACACAAGTTGTGAGGCCACTGGGTGCCTTCATTCCTCACAAGCAGTTACTCGCTAAGGTCGAGCCCTTCAGCCCCACAGGGCAGTGATGTGTAAGTGCTCAACAATACAAGAAGAGAAACTTCTGAGAAGCATTGATCCTAAAATGAAGCTACAGGAAGAGGCTGGGATAGAAAGAAGCAAATAGAACACCAGCAGTGTTCCCAGAGCTGCTTTTGCCTGAGAGGAAGAGTTTTGCTTTTGATGTTCCACACCACAGCAGGGACAACTGAAATAGGAACATGAAGCTAAGTATCTCCTTGGCATGGTGGGGATTTCTTCACGTGTGTTTTACAGTGACATGCTTGAGCCTTCCTCCTTTCCTGACCTGGGCATTTTGAGGGCAGGAGAAAGCACTGCAAGCTCCCTTCCTGCAGCTGGAGTAGCAAATGCAAACCTACGTGAACATAAACCACCACTTACAACTCCTGTTCTGCTCCCCCTTCCTCCACATCTCCGCCAAGAGCAGCCTTTGCTCCATGCACTGTGTGGAGTCACAGCCCCAACCTAAGTCTAACAAATCCCTATGGAACCCTATCAGGATGCCTCCCAGTCTGGGGGCAAGGTGTTGGTAGAAGAACAGCTTCTTCTCTTTCACTTTTCAGGGGATCTTAGAGCTTCATCTTATTGTCTGGCAACAGTCCTCTGCAAGGCTCTTTTGGGTGGCAGCTGCTGTGTTTTGCACCAATCCCCACTCATTGCCTTCCACTGATGTCTAGAAGAACCTTTTATCCTCTAGTTCCTCTTGTGGCTTTGCCAGAAGGAGGTACAGAGGAAGGCAGGTGCCCTGAGGTTCCACACCACCCACCTTCTTTTCCTTTAAGATGTCATGTCATGGGAAACTGCTGGGGTCTTTGGCCTCCAGCTGAAAATAAAACTCCATTTGAACAAATAGAGTCCAGCAGTCAGCCCTGACTGCACGCCAGAGTGAGGATTCCAGTCCCACCCAGGTGCAGTGATGGAGTTGTTACTCACATTGCAGACAGGAGAGCTGGCACTGGAATGCTCTGCCACACAGCCACAGGCACAATGGATCCCGGACACTGACATGCCCATCTACCTGCCTTGTATCTTCCTACATAAGAACTAGCACCTTTGCATTTGTCCTTCTTATGGACTTTAAACTATACAACATGTATGCTCCATTTGTTTGGTGTCCAACAGCTATCTGGGATTATGGTTTCTGCCTCTAGATAGAGTATCTTATTTGTTGTTTTAATATCTCTTGCAAAGACAGAAAGTGAGTCTCAGCTTTCAAGCTTCAGCCTTTATCCCAAGGCTGAACAACTGGAGCCTGAAGATGCTACAAGGAATACAAGATATAGCTGAAAACAACTCTTGGACACTGCTGCACCATGAGCAGTGGAAAAGGACTTAGGAGAACACCCAGTGACTTACAGCAGATTTACAAGGCAACCCAAGACCCACATTGAGTGCTGCCAGTGGGGAGGAAGTAGGAAAGAGCACAAGGATTAGATACAGAAGCACTCGGCCCCCCCAGCATAGTCACCAACAAGCTGATCACTAGAGAAGTTGCAGATGGGAAGTAGAGCTTATGTATTCCCAGATAAACAACTGAGTGAAAAGAAAGATGCTGAAGAAATGGAAAACTGCAGAAGATGGTGAAAAATGGCACCAACAATCAACAGAGCAAAGGATGACAAAGAGAAAACACATCTTACAGACTTCCCCAGAACACTCTTGGCTGGAAAAGGGGCTGATGATGATCTTTCCTTTTGCAGGTGAGGCTGAGATGGCCTTTGTGCCAGCCAAGAGGAGAAAGAACACCAGATCCACAATGCAAGGAAGCTACCAACAAGAGGCTGGATCCTTATCAGCTCTCAGAGGTGAATCTTGTATCCTGTTTTTAGCTATTAATCGTACTAAGTCTTATGACCAGGTTCTCATCTGATGCCAGTATCAAGGGAGCTACATCTTCTTACAAACTTAGAGTATGAATTCCAGACATACTGCACATAATTTACACCATTTTCATTTAAACCCTAAGAAAATACAAGCCCATCCCTTTGCTTCTAAAATAATTCAAGGCCAAAATTACTGATATTGGCTGACAAATATCTAATGAAACTAAATTATTTTATACTAACATTTTGACTGTTTGGTTGAAAACGTGAAGAAAAACACAAGCCATCTATCAGCAAGCAGCTCCTTCGAAAAGAAACCATTGCTTTGGAGAGAAAAATTGGCTGAAATGCCCCAAATCTTTCAATGCCCAAACCAAGAGTATGATTTGTGTGATGTGTTCCTTGTTGAGCTCAGCTCTGTGCTTTGGCAGTAAGAAATAGATTCATTTGTTTCAAATGAAAACCTTTTTAATACAGAGGTAACCTCTAGGCCTTGTCTTTAGGAAGATGTTTAGCTCGTTTGGTGTTCTTAAATGCAAATTTCAGCTACATTTTAACTCAGGATTCTAGGGAAATCAGTCAGCTTCTACTCTGTTAAACCTTCCTTTACATGGAAAAAGGAAGGTCTGTCTTTCAAGCTCTGCTTTTCTTCCCTTTGGTAGCAAATGACACAAAGCAGCTTGCATCCCCCTGCCAATGTGATCATCCCCGTATGCACTGAAAGCAGAGCTGAGATAGGAGCTGCTTGTACAGACGCTGCCAAGATGCAATTCCCAAAGAAATTAATGAGCCGAGTTCGGGATTGTCTCAAGCAATGTAATTCACTGGTGACACCCGGTGTGAAGACAACCTCTGTGGGGGCTCTCTGGAAGGGAATCGTGCTGTTTAATTCCATGCTGCTAGTCCCTGTGACACGTTAAAGACTGTTTCCCCAAGGGCTCTCCCCCCTCCCCACCACAAACACCTTTTGGACAGAGGAAACAGCACAGAGCTGAATTCAGATGCACAAACTCAGCCTCTAGAATACCCACTCCTCCCTGGTGATGAGGTGGTCAAACCGAGCCACTCTGTTCTTTCCTAAGTGCTCAAGCCCCAACAAGCATCTAATCCCACCTCTGATAAACAAGGGAAAAGGCCCTTGCCTCAAATCTATGCAACCAGGCAAGAGGAATACCCCCTGAATCCCTGTTTCTCTGCACCTCGATGCAAAACACACAAGCAAATGAAGACTAAGAGGACTCTTGCTTAAATAATATGTGTCAAAACACTCAGTGAAATGCAGGTTCATCTTGAATACTGGGAGATTCTCTAATTAGACAGAAAAGATGATAAAAGGCTCCAACCCCCTGGGTCTCTGTATGAAGATTAGAGAGGGAGAGACAAGTACGTGTTCAGACTAATGGAAGAATACCTTACCAGCACTTCAATCACTGCAGGATATTTCATGTGTCCATGTCTTGGGATAAACAGGACTCTTTAAAATTGGTTAATCTCTTAGCAATCCAGGCGAGGAGGGAAGTGGTAAAAGAGCCAAAAGCTCTTGCAGGATCTAGGAACAAGCAATTAAAGGTTAAAAATAGAGAAATCAATATTTACATTCCCATATCAAGGAATAACAAGAGCAGCACTTTAACAACCTGTCTTAATTAGGCAGAGGGGAGAGACCAGTGTTGCCCGTGGAAGATACCAGTAGCTGGAGGGGTGGGACTGCTTCGTGGTACAACCTTTTCATAGCATGCTCTGGGTCTAGGAAGCAGCTGAGCTGTGCTGCTTTCCTGCATGGCTTTTTATTTCCCTGGTGCTTATGCATAATGCATTAACCTGCCTTTGAGCTGCTTTCAAACTGCTTGTCTGAAAAAGCTGACGGAGTCGCCAATGACAGTCTCTTCTAGAGGAGGACAGTGTGGTTTTGCTTCGGCTGGCGCTGTGATGGCAAAAGGAGAGTGACACAAGAGCCAGGCACTGCTCTCTGCTGGAGATCCTCCTCAGTGCAACTGTCCCGCCGTCCTGCAAGGGGTAATTTGGAGTCTCGGCAGCTGGATATTCACGGTGGAAAAAGCTCATTCCAGTTGGTTACAAGACATTGCTGAGGCAGGGTTCTCCATCGTGGATGCTGTGCCCTGGCTTGTCTGAACTGGTTGTTTAGTGTGTTCTTTTGGTGTGTTTTGGTTTTAACTTAAGGAGGAACTTCAAGGCAGGAGTCCAGGGATTAGCACTGATAATGCTGCAGTTTGTAACAACACTGAGGCTTTCAGTAGTAGAACCCTTTGGTGCCAAGGATTACGTGAAGCAAGAATTTGAAACAAGTCTTGCCTCAAAGAATTTGCAATCTACTTCCTTTATTCCAAAGCAAAGCGAACCAGGTGTGGGAGCCTGCTGGGAAATCCAATAATTGGGCACAGAGTTCACCACGCACTGCACCTGTGTTCATAGGTGGAGCACAACGGAGACATAAAACAACTGCTTGTAAAACAGGAGAGATAACAGCATCCAATACCTTTGTTCCACTTATGTCAAAGGAGTTTTGTCATCGAGACGGAAGGTTTTACTCATGCAGCCACAGGATGTACTGTAACAACGATAAAAGAACAGTCCAAGGACTAGGTAACTCCAGTTGTCATCTGCTTGCTTCCTGCCTCCTCCTTCCCCGTCACCACCTAATTCCATGGGAACAGAACAAGGACAGAATGGGCTTTTCCTTCTGTACATAGCCTTTACTGTTCCCAAAAAGTTTTGTGCATGGCCAAGTTGGAGAGACAACACAGGCACAGTTTCTGGAAGTATTAAGCCTTTGTATGTTTTCCATAGATTCAGAGCCAGTGGGTATTGATATCCCAAATATGCATTATAAAAGCACAGTGTTAGACCTCTGGGCCTGTGTCTCTGCCAGGGTGAGATGGTGCTTGAGTGGTTTCAGCTATTTTAGAACCTGACTGTAGACTGCACCAGAGAGTTGAATGTGCTGTATGAAGAACACCAGAGACCTGAACCATGGACAAAGCATGGGGATGCTGGGGGAAAGCCCCTGAGTCTCATTCTGCCTTGCAAAAGTGAAGTTATTGCTATGTATTATACAGAAGAAAACCACTTGACAGAGGAAGATTTGGAAGTTTTGGTTTAGTTTATCATTCCTAGAAAGCCAAGAAGTTGGAAGTTCTTCACAGCTGCTAAAGCTAGAAGCAAGCTCTGACATTCTCCACAGACAACACAGCAGCACTTCCTGGGTAGGCAGATCCCACTACCTTTATACTTAAAACAATAGGATTATCCCCTACACATTCACCAGCTTTTGAGCCCTGGGGTCTGAGAAGAAGCACTAGAACCACTGCAAGCCTGACATGATTAGTTACCAGTTTGAAGCTGGGTGTTTCCCATTCCCATCTCTCCAGTCATTGTCATCCAGTTCACATGTGCCATCCCACTCTGCGGCTGCTGTCAGGGGACCTCAGAGCTGTCACATCCTGGGCTTGTCAAAATCCTTTAGGCTTCACAGTTGAAAGAGTATCTGTTTCAGTGCATAGTGTATGGCTAACACTTTTTAGGAGGCTGTTCTTGCTCTTTTCCCTTTGCACATCCACACCTCTAGTCCTTGCAGTCTGTCAGACTCTGCCATAGCCACCCCCAGCTTTCCATTTGGAATGATTTGTGCTCAGCTTAGGTTTTACAGCAATGGGCTATCAACCCAACTGAAGCAGTTACCTTACAGTACCTTCTTCCGTACCAGCTGTCTTTCTAGATATGGATCTTATGGAGAAGATCCCAGCTCATCTGAAGTTTCTCAATTTCCAATTTTGCAGCTACTTTTCAAGTAGAAGAAGCTTGAGAAGCCAAGAATGATGAGAACAGAACACAGGGTAAGGCAAGCTCTCAAGAAAAACAGCCAAAAGAAGAGATACTAAAAGTACCAGTGGGACCAGGACCATATTTTTATATCAGTGGATCTAATGGAGCTGGGCTGTAAGTAGGTCCTCTCAGCAGACTCATATGAACAGCAGTATGACCAGATATGAAGTGATGCAGTATTATCCATTGGCCTTAAATAATTTTCCTTTGATTTCCTAAACCTGGGGACCATTCAAAGATAAATCAAATAGAAAGTACCCATAGGAAGGCCACTAGTGGTAAAGTAACTAACTGTATCTTTGCAAAGGAATGAAATACTTCTATTTGTTTAATGAAGGTTTCTCTGTTTGGGCTATGCAGAAATCACTTAGCTACACCATGTAGGAAAGCTGCTAGCATCACCACTAGAGCTAGCAACCACTGTTGTTGATCAACATTCTGTTGTGCTAAATGCAGAACAAGCAGAAAATAAAGAGATTCCTGCCCAAGAAAAACTGTCAGATCAGAAGTTCCATTCGTTCCTTTCTGAGCTCTTTCCAGCACGTTGGCATTCTTCTCTAGATGTTGTCACCACCAACCACCACAGAATCTCTGCTGCAAACAGCACTTCTGTGCTCTGTTTCCATAGTTTTGCCTACAAACAGCTTTTTCTACTGCTACTTGTCATCTCTCCCTATATTCCTCAGCAGAGAAGCTCCTTATTAAGCCTGGACCTTAAACATTCCTATTCCATGAGTACCAGCTGCATCCTAATTGGAAAAACCCTGCTGAAATGGTACAAGTTCTCATTAGAGCTGCTGAATCATAATGTTCTTTAGCATCCTCAGTTACTAGGATCCCCCTCTCAAGTTCAGAGCAGCAGGTCCACTAACAGCAGTTCTAATGAATGCTTCTCACCTTATCCCCCACCCAGGGCCTCCTGGGCATGTTAGGTCAGGCTGCCAGGGAAAATCATGAGGAGTTCAAGGGATATGAGCTAAGTAAGTATTTGTTATTAGAAGGGAGGCTCCTTTTCTATTTTGTTTTCCTTATGCAGTGTGAGCATCTATTGCCAGCACAGAGGCTGGCAGCGTATCTATGACAACACAAGAGAGGATTATGCACTGAAATGGTGTGAAATCAAGTGCCAGGAAACCTATTACCATTTCAAAGAAGGTAGAGGTGCCTGTGGGCCCTGAGCGGGAAAGGGTGGTGGGAAAAACTTGGGAATGCTGGAGTTGGGATTCCCAGGGCAAAGGAGGTCACTGGGCGGTAGGAGAAACAGGTAACCTCGACTTCTTGACAGGCTTTGGAGGGGATATCAGAGCTGGATTGCCATGGTGATTAAAGGGTTAGATGAGAAGACAGCTTTGGGAGAAAGGATAACATTGAAATGAACCAAGGAGAGTTTTAAACACAAACCATCATCGTCACAAATACAGGCCTCCCTCCCCGGATTGGAGCACAGGCTGCAGTCAGGCTTGTTGAATTGCTCTTTACCTTTGGTCTGATGACACCATCCTGACTTCCCAGCTTTCCCACCAGAAATGCATAAACCCAAGGTCTCCCAAAGCAACCCCTCTGGCTGGCACCCTCAGAGCACTACTTTGCATAACAAACACAAACTCCCTAAGCACAGCCCCTTGGGCAATTCTTTTACTCCTGGGAGCTGGTCAAGACCTGTGCCCTGGCAAGCCTGAGCATCACAGCACATTACTGCAGGCTTCCCTGTGGCAGCGAGTGGTATCGCTGCCCTGCTATTCCCTGTACAGCAGCCACCTTTCCCTCTTCCTTCCTGCCAGCTCTTTTGGTGGCTGTTTGTCAGGCTGCCCCATAACAGCAGTTGGCAGTGCAGAAGGGGTATGCTCCAGTGCAGTTCTGCAGCTGGAATGCTGTGACAGCAGGGGCACCTTTGAGTGAGCAAGGGATGCACTGTTTCATGATGCCCCATCACGTCTGTCTGTTCTGCTGCAAGGTTGGACAGAACCACACTTACAGCAAGTGTTTTCACTGCTCTGTGCGTTGCCTTAAAGCAAGCTGGTGAAAGGCAACAGTGACCAAGTTAGTTTCATCCTCCAGATTGTGCAGCATGGGACAAGTTTTATGTTTCTTCTCTACCAGATCCCCAACAATGGAGTCCTCACCAGTAAGACAGGGCTTTTGTGCTGCCTGAGGGAGCAAGAGCGGGTGATGAATACCATCAGTAGGAACTCCAGTTCCAAGTAAGAACTCTCACTTCTTTGAACCTCGGCCAGAAACATGCCAACAGAAAGTGAGAGCACATAAACAAAGGACCATTTTTTTCCTGGATGTGTAACAGTAGAGGGAGGGTACAAAGTATATGGGGGGTTATTTCTTATCTTCTAGAAAAATCACTTTTTTTGCCACAAGTACATACATCAGAGACTGAATTTCTTCTTTCTCTATGTCTGGAGCTGTGGGAGTGCCCAAAGACAACAGTCATAGTAATTCCCCTGGTTTGGGTCCTACTGGAAAGGCCACAACTTCTTGTGCCTTGGCCACTGTAAACAGAAGAGAAGCTTATTGCCATTTCTGCTCCTTTAGTTTTGACCTACCAAAAACCCCAACTGGCAATCCTGCACCATGGTCACTGCAGCCACCTCAACTGCTTTTCCAAACACTGACCATATGAAGAATGCCTTAAGGATAAAATATCTTCTTGAAAGCTGATGGAATGAGGAGCTCTGGAAAAACACAACAAACACCCAAGTGTCCAAAAGCAGGTAAAAAACCCCATCCTCTCTGAAAGCCATAGAGGCATGACTGTTCTGGATAGGGATTTCAACTGGTGTTTGATTCTCCCATAGGTTACTGAAGATGGAAGAATTCTACCCAGAATTTTTTGCCTGGACTTAAAAAACGAGAGAAATGCCTTTTTTGCCCTTTGCAAAGGTGAATTGTCTTTATCATGGTGGCAATCCATGTAAATATCTGTGGGATCCTCCAAAACACTCACAGAAGTATACCCAGTAGTAGTAACTGATGTCTATATGTGTATGTATACGTTCATGTGAGTGGTTTGCAGAGCCCACCAATGGGCACATCAGTGCTTCATGCCACACACATTACTGTCACAGACTCATTCTCTCTGCAGATGAACAGATTTTAATCTGCAAACCAAGTTGCTCTAACCAAGGTCAAGGAATTTTCCTGCTTACAAATCCAGCTGCTGTCAACACCCTCCAAGCCAAGTTCCACAGAGCTGAGGAATACCTGCTCAGTACGAGGGTGCTGCACAGGGGTCCCTAGGCAAGAACAGTGCAAAGGTAGAGACTGAGACCTGAGACTCACACACCTCATGTGTGAGTAGTGTGCTTGATTGAGCCTCGGAGAGTTGGATTGTTCCATAGGTATTTCATGTGGTTACACCACATCTCCTCAGCCCATGAGACTCCATTCGGTGGGACAGAGGCTATTTCTCTGGTTAGTCTGTCTTGCATCTGCACTTCAGTCGTTTCAAGGTAGATCTTTGTCATCAGGAAGATTAGAGTTTACCTTTGTCTGGAGGTTTAAGAATGGCTTCAAAAGGCCAGATGCTATGGGTCTGTACAGGAGGTCTATACATAAAGCCTTGTGGAAAGCTATTTAAATGAGATACAATCCCAGCTTCTTATACAAAGCTGGCATTTTACAGCTGCAGTATCTATTCCATGCAGTATAATAAAGCCTCCCAAATATCTTCTTAACTCTGCTTCAATGCTGCAAAAGTCTAGACCTCAATCAATAGGCAGTGGCTACCAGTCACTAACATTTTGGGCTGGGGTTGTATTATATTTCATTCCTTGCATGAATGAATTGTGCAGGTCCTTCTTTGTATAATATACCCCACAAGCC
Organism: Nestor notabilis; assembly: GCF_000696875.1. NCBI lineage: Eukaryota > Metazoa > Chordata > Aves > Psittaciformes > Psittacidae > Nestor > Nestor notabilis. Next base: position 46,753 of record NW_009924251.1, on the reverse strand, counting down.
ACTACTAGAACATTTTGTAGAGAACAGCAGCAGGAAAAGGAAGGGAAAAATAAGGCAGCAGAAGACATGAGAAGAGTTTCAGCTCTATGGAACACTACTTGTGTTCTGTTAACTCTGTTTCCCTTTGCCTCAGTGTCCCTCCCTCAGCTGAGGAATGCATTATAATTAAATCACTTCAGTGCTTTGAGATGAGTGAATAAAACTTTCCAAGAGGAATGCAAAAAGGTGTTTTCACCAATTATCCCAGGAGCTGATGCTGCCTTTGATGCTGCCTTTGGTGTGCACAGCTAGGCATGCAGGGCTCTCTAAACTCCATGGTGCCCAGCCATGCATGGCATTGTCATGACCTGCCAGCAACACCAATGTGATACAGTCGTGACAACACTGCAGTACTGGCGTGGCAAAAGCACTTTTTGCCATGGAGTGATCACTGCATGTCCTGGCAAAGTAGTAACACCAGTTCCTCACACTGTCCCTGTGCCAAATCCCTGACATTCTGCTCTCCTGGCTTGGCATCTTTATCGTGCAAGAGAACACAGCACACAGCAACCTTTCCAAGAGCTTCCCTGGCCAAGGCAAGCAATGTTCTCTGCTTACGTTCACTCACATATGTCTTTTTGTAACAAAGGAATGGTTGGCTTCATTGCAAAGGCTAAGAGAGATTTGTGAAATGATGATCTTACAGGCTGGACTGTGTTTATGCAGCAGCCATCTGCAACATCTGCCTGACAAAATCAGACCAAGGACTTCAGTTAGACCAAAATGTCGTCTTTGACATGGACAAGTGCCAGAGGAGAAAGTGGTTGGACCCTATTTTAGATCTCATCTTGATTTCTAGTAGTGAGGAGTGGCTTATGCTCTGAAGAAAGAGGCTCCACACACCTTTGGAAACTGTTGTTAGCAATGTTTTAACAGCATATCCTTGTTATTTCTGTAGACATCCAGCAACCTTTGATGATAAAGGGAAACCATTCCCAGATTACATCACTCTGGCAATAAAAGCAATGGTGCTGTATGAAGGGCTCTTTGTGTTCAAACATAAACTTTGTATATTCTCCAGTAAATATTAGTAAATCTTTAATTACCTCCTGCTCCTGAACTCGGCACAGCTTCTGTTCCTCTCACCAGGAGCTGCTCTTGGCATTTCTATCCTCTCCTACAAGCGCCCTCTGCTGCCATTCTCCTTAAAAACCTGGGAGAAAGGGACAAAGAGATTAATTCTATGGGGTGACTGGACTGGCTGTGGGTTTGCGTGAGCTCCGAGTTGTCATGGATTCCAGCTGCCTGCTGTGACACGTGTTGAAATACTGCCCTCACGGGTAAATTCAGCAGCCTCTGCTCCTGGAAGGGAAGAAGTTTGATGTCCACTCTTACCTCCTCATTGCCTGCATGGCACCATACGTGTCATTCTTTGCCCAGGGTTGTGTCAGGCTGACCTGTGTCAACTCTGATGCTGCTTCTGATGATCTGACTGTTCATCTGACCAAGCAGGTAAGCTGAGGCCACTCAGCTCAGCAGAAGGGGAAGGTGTGGCTGACAGATGGGAAGCACAAAGGACTTTTGAAAGGCTAAAAATAAGGGCTTCATGCATGCAAAATCCCTGCAGCCAGGAAATGCGCTTGGGCTTATGGTCAGGCACAGCAACAGGGCTGAACAGAAGCCCCACCAGAGCAGGTTCTGTCTCTGCCATGGACCAGCTCCCTGCTTACCTGACACTTTGGCTCCCTAGACCTCTTTTCCCTGACATTGTTCTCTCATTTATCTGCAGACCATAAGCTTCTTAGGGCAAGAAGCCTTCGATTTCACTACCTAGCTCAAAGGAGCCTTAATCTCGGCTAAGGATTCTGCTGATCCCATTGTGCTGAAATACAACAATCATAATGACGTAAGATGCAGATGTGTTCTTCGAGAGCCATCATTCTCAAACCTTCATCTTTGCTTGTCCTCCTTCTCAAATGTGAGCTGTAACAGAACAAAACTGCTCTGGCATTTACCCCCATACAAAACTGAAGCCTTCCTTGCTCGAATCTACCTCAGTTTTTACTTCAAATGAAGCCTGTCAGCTGTTCGAATTAACACTGATGAAAGAGAATTAAAAGGAAGAAGAAAACAGTTTGCTTTTAAAGCCCTTCTGTCCTCCCAGAATCATGCTGTGTTCTGAGAAGCAGCAAAATACACATCAGGGAGGCATCAGACAAGCCCACTTCAGTTGGAGTTTTACCGTTCCTGTAGAAGTGCAGTTCGGGACAGCAGATTATAGCTGCTCCCTGCAATATGTGCTATTATCAGTGTGCCACTTGTTTTCCTGGAATAGTTTGTTTGCTCAGCTACAGAGCTATACCTATGGGAATTCAGGTGCTGGGGCAGGATCCCAGGGCACAAGTGATATTAAACAGAGGACAGGTGCTTATTAGCAGAACACAAATTATCTGGGTTCCTGCTGGGAGGAGGGAAAGGAAATTCGCAGGAGCAGCTGGTGATAGGCCAGACTTCTTCAAATTACACCTGATTCTGCTCTTCCTCCCTTCCTGCCCTGTCATCCCACCTGGAATCACCCATTTTCCTAGTGTCTTTCCAAAAGACAAGAGGCAGGAGACACGTCACTAACCAGAAGCTTTGCAGCCTCACAGTAAAGGTCCCACAGATGGAGTTGGGAAGCAAGAAGACTTTTGAAAGGCTTAACTCCAGCTGACAAAAGGGATTAATGAACACAAGAGAGAAGCCCTCACCTTGGTTCCCTCTGGGGATACATCCATACATCTCTCCCAGATGTAGGAGACTTCCAGGCACTGGAACTGGATTTAGTCCAAAGAATATCACGTCTGTGACTTGAAAGCACCTCTCCCTGTCACACAACAGTGCTTTGACCTTGGGTAATTGTCACTACAGCATCCACGTGGGTCAGGCACATTTCTGCCTGTGGCAGTGTTGTGCAATGGGAGTCAGGACAGTGGCTCAGCTAGTGAGGGGCTCTACTCCTTCCACCTCCACGGCTTGATCCTGGGGTTCATCCCAACTCCAGATGCCTGGAACAGCTCAGGGTAGTTGGATGCCTGCCGTGCATCCTACTCTTCACTGCCAGGAATCTAATCCTCCCTTTGCTGTGCTTGCCCACCTCTCAGTACATGCAGAAGAACTCCCTGTACAGCCAGCTGAAAGACGAGACCATTTGGCGGATGGAGCATTTCAACAGCTAAGTTAATGAGAAGTTCAGAAAGCCCAAAGGGCTCCCCAAAGACTGGGTTTTCACTGTGTTTACTGTAAGTGGATGGTGTGCTCATCTGCCTCATTAGGGTGACAGGAATAGCAGGAAGACACATCACTTCCCCCAAGGAAACACACTGAGCGAGAAGGTATTGATGGTCCCATGGTACCCATTTATCTGCAGATGCTAAACACAGAAGTGAAGACACAGAGTTTAATTTTAATAACAAACAGCTGAGAAAAAGAGTGTGATTGTAAATGTTAGCTATAAAAATGCTATTATGGTCTTCACGTTCCTGGTCAATGCTGTGGTCCTGCATTAACACATCAAATACACATCATAGAGCTCTCCAGCCTGACAGGTCTTAGCCTGGAAAGGCACTACACTTTCAGTGGTCTCTTTCCTGTCTAAGTTGGTCTCACCATGCCCTTTGTCTGATTTTGCCCCATGAAAATCGTGTCAGGGCCTTAGATCTTCTTGAGCATGGAGGAGAGATGAGAAGACTCAACTGGCTCTTGATTTCTGACCATCTTCCTGTCTCACTGAAGAAATCATCTGAGCCCATGAGACTTCATCAGCCTGAGTCTAATGATGTGTCAGTTCCCTACATGACTTGCTGGGGGAAAAGGACAGAGGAGACAGCCTTCCCAGGTTAACTTTGGGAATGTGGTAGTTTAAAGCCAAATACAAAGAAAATTAGAAAGCTAAAAAGCTTTGTTAAAATATTTCGTTTAGAAAAGAGGCTCAGAAGCAAACGCAGTTGAATTTGCCAAATTTCTCAGGGGATCAGAAACTTTTCAGCCAATTTTATGGTATCTCTCTTCACTCAGCAATTCCCCACTGTGCATTTCAACTCCAAAGTGAGTGAAGCTTAGCAGCCCCTACTGCAAGTTGCTGTGACTCACCAGGCTTCTTCAAAACACGATGTCCAGCACAGCTGAGAGGGGGTTCTGAGTCACCACTGTCAGAAATGGCTGTGTTCAGCTCACATCCAGCTGCCCCCTGGAAGTAAATGCAAGAACACTGTTAAACATTATTCAGACAGCTCATTCTGAGGAAGGGACAAGGGCTGAGATTCCTTCATGCACCACTGCAGCAGCCTGGAGAGCCAAGTTCAAGAAGGGGTTTCAGTCCACTCAAAATGCAACATCCTTCCAAGTATAGAGAGAAGCTCTGCAGGAAGCAGGGGAAGGAAAAACGTCCCTTAACCAAGAGGACATCTCTGACTTACACTGACTCCTTCCCAATGATCAGTTACCACCTTTCCCTGTGTTCCATTTCAGAAAAGGATGAAGCAGATCATTTTGCAGTGCTTCCTGGCAGCCAAGCACAAACTGGATCACAAACTGAGCTACTTCGATCTCATTGGTTGTGACTTTCTAATTGATGAAATCTTTAAGGTATGAACACCATATATTGTAATACTAAATATGATATCGGCCAGATATCCAACATAGCACAGTTGACACAGGCTCTGGTGCTAGGAATTAAGTAGAGTATTAAATCAGTCAGCATCAGGTGCAGGATTCATTTTTCTCTCCAGTTCTATTGCCCAGCACCAAGACATGGCACCTGCACATTCACTGCACAGAGAAGGCCTGGCATTAACAGCTCAGGATGGGAAGAACCCTTTTCACTGCAGGTGAAGCTGTTGTGTGCATTGTTTTCACAGCAAAGTGCAGTTCATAATGAAAAGTATTGAAATCTTCATGGCCACCCAGTTTCTTCTTTCTCCAGAACATGCCAGGTGATCAGCCAGCATAAATCAGTGTGTAATGCCTCTACCACCACATCAAGTATACTGATTTATACTAGCTGAGTATCCATCAAAGGCATTGAGGAACTCACCCTACCCATGCTGAAGGATCAATCATTATTGATTCAGATGTCAGCATCAGCACCTCCATGTCCACCTTTAGCTATAGGTCAGGCCACTGAGTCTATAAAATCTGCTAGAATTACAAGTCAAACTTGTAAGGAGTGAGTAAAACACAGACAAGAAGAGCCAGAAGAAAGGGAAAAGGAAATGTTAAATAAAGCGACTGAGGTGCTTTCAGTGCAGCACAGTCCTTTAAAACCACCTGGCCTAAACATAACAGAAAGCCATCTGGCAGATTCTGCTGTTGCTAAAGCAGAAAAGAACTCAAACATATTCCAGCAAAGGGCAATGGGAACAGCAAACCCTATGAAAGAATGGAATTAATGTATGCAGCAGTGGGTAAGGCACCTGAACAATAGACTCCTTTGTACAGGAAGTCAATGGCAAGGGAGGGTAAATGGCAAAGACACAGAAACTGGTGCTTCTCAGATTTCAGTGGGAATTGTCTTTTGCAAGGTTGGCATGCAAAGCCCTGGCTGTGTAAACTTTAAGTAGAATAGAAGATCCAGTATCACTCTATTGTGGTAATTCCTACTTGGCTCCTTAAAAGCTTCAGCATTTAAAGACCATTATGTCCCCATGTATTTTTCATATGGAGAGATAAATAGAATCTGTTTCTCCACATGTATTACCTACATGAGGATTTATAGACACGTAGTAGAGACAGAGTCAACTGGAACCTGGAACTTCCCTTTGAGAGACACCAATGCAGAAACAGCCTTATTCTCCCTGTCATCTTATTTCATGACGTGTAGAATCCACTTTATGCTGGATTTAACATGGTCTTACATGTCCAGTCCTACAGCTCATCATGCCTTTCCCTCTTCCTTATTTGTCTGAGATACAAATACTCCCAGCATCATTCCTAATAATTCTTGAAGGCCCTGCAGCATCCTGATTCTGGAAGGTGTTTTTCCTCCCTCAGACTTCTTAGAAGCATAGGCTATGACAGCAGGCCCTGATGAGAAACCACAGCGTTCTGTAGAGCTTTGCATATTCATATGTAAGCTGAGAAGAGAATGAAGTGCTTTAAGAGGAGAGGGAGCTGAGATGATGGATGTGGCTTTGTTGTTGTTGGCTTTTTTCCTACTGTTTTCTGAAGCTTCCTTGTGCTGCCTTGTAAAAGCTTAAGTCACTACAGAGCTCAGGACAGTGTCATTGAAATGCTGAAGGAAGCATTGCATCAGCCATGCAGAAGGGTTTCTCTCCAGAGGTATGCTGGGAAGACAGATGTGTAAGTTTTTTATCAGCCATAAAGGGATTCAGCTCTTTATCAGCAGAGAACAGACTGAACATAGATAAGCTATTTGCCAATTTGTCAGGGGTGTACCTAAATGAAGATAACACTCAAATCCCTAGTTAAAGCAGGGACGGTTCCTTTGATTTGAATGACGGAGCTTTTCCTTCACCCCTGGAGTATGAGGTACCACGTGGATGCTGTAGACTTGGCTGTGCCCAGCCCAGGTCACCATGGTAAAAAAAGCTGATAAAAGCTTCTTAAGACTGTGGAAAACAGAAGCACAGCCTCAGCCTGTGGTCTCCACTATTGCTAAGCAGGTCCCTTCTGGGTCAGCAACTTCTGAGTAGCCTTTCCAGAGCTTGGTTTGTGACTGTGCATTTCACCACAAGACAAGTTACTTTATTCCTGTTTCTGACTGGTATTTCAGTGCTCCCTCAGCTCCAGCCAGAGGTCAGGCTCCCTGGACATCTCCTGCTAGACAAATGCAGAACAAGGCTGTGAACAGCTTTGGGCTTTGCAGCATGTTACAGCCAAACTCTCTAAGAACAAGTTCTGGTAGAGAGATGTATACATTCTCTTTCGGTTTTGGCTCTCAAGTCACTTGTAACCTCTGGGAGCATGGACCAATGCTCTCTCCCTCCCTGGGACCCCAGCAGGATGTTTAGCTTCCACCTTAGTGAAGACCCACACAATTAAATGAACTAAATGGGTTTTTCAATCATAAACAGGACAAAACTCTGTCTCAATCACGCATTTCCTGCACACTAAGTCTTGCCTCTGCCCATGTCAGCAGGGAAGGACCCTTGACATGTCTTATGCTGGCCATTGGCATGAACCTAGTCTCATCATGCAGTGCTCCTCTGAAAGACTGGACTGCTGCTGTAAGGCTGATTCTACAGCAGTGAGATTACAATTGTAAGAAACTAGATGGAAACAAAAAGTAACTCTGCATCTAGCACTATACAAAGAACAAGAAACAAGCCCCCAGACCCTGGTGTAATGCAGGACCTGGCTGCAGCTAGCCTGTTGTTCAAGAACCTTTGGACAAATCCTATTTAAAGTTTTTAAGCCTACCTGTGATGTCTTGACAGAGCAAGTTTGATGTGACAGAACACGTTGTACTGATAGGCTGCAGGGAGCAGTAACCTCTTCATCCCTTAGAAACACCCCGAGCAGCACTTCTGACCAGAGCCAAAGGGCACTCATCATTGTTCTCACCATTTGAAAAGCCTAAAGAAAAAGATCCATGCTTAGGAAGTCAAGGACAGAAAATTCCAGGTTTCAGATTCCTTTATCAGATGTTTGCTAGGAAATTCTGAGCAAGGCACCTGCATGGCAGGTGTAGGAAGAAGCACAGGAATTGCATTTACATGGAATTCCCATGGAAGTTATGGCTATTCACATAGATGTGGTGAATCTTAGCCTTGTTCTCTCTGGAATAGAACAAAGGGCATCTATTAACTTGCCTTGGTTGTGGAGAGGTTAAGAGCATTTCCAAACTGTGAGGCATTCAGACAATACAATCATAGGGAATGCAGAGAAGATGAACAGCATGACAGATATCACAGAGAGCCTTCTTCCTCCTGTCAGTTGTATTTGTTTTGAAGGAGAAGAAACCAAACCCTAATCAAGACACTGATGAAGGTTCATTGAGTTTGTCTGTTAGCACAAAATTTTAGGAGCTTTTAAGACGAGAAAAACACTTACTGAGAATGGGTTTGCAGAGAAAAACGTGTGTAACTTCGGTGCCCTCTGTTGGCATCTGCAAAGTAGGGTTTTGTCAGCAGCAGCTCCCGTTCTCCTCTGGAAAATCAACACCAACAAAGACATGTCACTGCTTCCACTTGTGAGTCTTTTAATGAAGTATTTCCAAGAAGTGAAAGTTATTGTTGTATTTTATTCTTGGCAAAATAAAGGGCCAAAGTGAAGGCCATCACGCTGCCAAAGCAATCTCACTGCTGCTGCAGGAAACACACAACCAACCTTTCCTATTATATTTTAAATCAATTAAAGAGAGTAAAATCCTCCTGGGGCTGTTACACGATTAAATATCCCCCTTACAAAACGCTGAAGAGTTCCTCCATGTGTTACATACAGGATGCAGCACCATATGGTGGAGGCAGGCAGCGAACAGTTTCTCTTGCTAGAAGTCAGTTGTTTGGTTTCACCATAGCTTGTAGCTTCAGCCCTTGGCATTTCAAAGGGAACTGGAGATGGCACTAGAATAGATATGTAAAATTAGTGCCTTAAGTGGCTTCTACTGGAAACTAAAGCCAGGAAGTCAAGGCCAAGGGTTCACTGAAGACTCAGTACCACGTTTGCTCAGTTTTGATCCCATGCCCACCCCAAATCAAAATGAGACCTATATTCCTTATAACTCTATTGCATGGTATCCAAACAACTCAACTACAAACTGTTACAGTATGTTAAGAAACAGAAGTGCCTTTACACTCCTACAGAGCAAGAATGAATCTAAAGAGCATCAGCTGGAGACACAAAACAATGTGTAGTGTTGTTCTCAAGTAAGTAAATGAATGTAAAAATGGGATTGTTTCATTCACCCATTCTGCCCTGCATGCATTCTGTGTTAGGGGTTTTGTTGGGATCTATTAGTGCTCCTACCTCTCCAGGTGATCACTAAGTCATCCAGAGGGCACTGCTCTGCCCCTGAGGAGATCCAGCCCGGCGTCCTGACTGGCACTCATCTTTCCTAGGTGTGGCTTCTGGAGATGAATGCAAACCCAGCACTACACACCAACTGTGAAGTCCTGAAAGGCATCATCCCAGCTGTAGTCTACGAGAGTCTTGGTAAATGAACAAGTCACAGTCTTAATAGTAACAGCCCACAGATCACAGGCTGGAACCTCTTCCCCCCTGCACCCCTCACCCTTCCCCGACACACAGCTGCTCTGTGCTTACTCTGTGCTTGGGTGTATTTTAGCACCGGAGTGTTCAGTCCATCCCATAACTGCATTTTCTTTTCTAGATTTGGTTCTTGGATTTTCAACAAGTCCCTCAAAGACTGCAGGATTTTGCCTTTAGAGACACTCTGTCATTTGGTGCTTCTCTATCATGAAGATGATGCAGACCTTGGCCAGAAACAACCCTTGAAGCTCCAAAGCGACTCACACAAGGGTCGATACATGCGGCCACACACAGACAGTGCCAGCCTGGCCAAAGTGCTGGAGAACTCTCCCAAGAAGCCTGGTTGAACTAGGAAAAAGGTTGCCTTTTTGGCCAGAAAGAAACATCAACACACTGTCCTGACTATACCATGTGGCTCTTCAACTGTCATAGAAAACCCCCCTGAGCTATTGCAGAGCACAAGGGTTTTGACAGGTTCAGAAGATACAAAATGAAAATAAAAGCTGAACTTGAACGTGCTGTGAATGTTCAGCTCCTTTTCACCTTATAAACACGTATCAACCTCAGTGGGAAAACCAGTAACCTCAGTTTCCTCTTAGTGACAGTGATACTGACTCTGTCGCACAAGCTACACACTGCATCATCCTCAAGGGTCACAAGATGGCAGGATTACACCACCACTGAGAACACCCATACAGCAATGAAACACACGTTGAATTCCCTGTCTCCTGGGGAATTCACAGGCAGCACCACAATGAATCTCCCAAAGCCTTTGCCTATGTCCTAGTACACCCAGGTTCCTGAAGGGAAAGTCAACTGGAAAGCCAGCTTGTCTCCTCTGCCCTCCCTAGTGTTAGTTACTAGCAGTTGTCTAAGGTCTCCCCTTTTTTACTCATCCATTCCTTGATGTCTAGCATGGCACAGATTCTTGGGCAACACTGTACCTTGGCTGGGGCCAACAACTTCAGTTTGGGGGGAGAAAGCACAACCCAGAGCATTTACCCTTAAGAGCTACTGATTTCTGATGTCCCCAAAAGTTCACATCATTGTTTGTAGTTACTGGGTACAAGCTACTTTTACAGTACTTAGCCCAGGTGGTTCTGCCCTAAGGATTCCATACAGATCGCAGAAATCCACCCAGGACTCAGCAGAGCCATGCATTCCATGAGCCCACACTCAGTCTCACTACATATATGCAGCACTGAATAGGAATCCCAGAATCCCAGAGTGGTTTGGGTTGGAAGGGACCTTAAAGCTCATCCAGTTCCAACCCCTGCCATGGGCAGGGACACCTTCCACTCCCACAAAATGGTAACAAGCCGTTACTCATCCCTGGTAGCTCAAGGACTTCTTTTACAATTAGATTCCACATAGGACAACTCAAAGACAAGCTTAAGATAAGTGCTGGACAACTCCTTATAAAACAAGGACTAAGTGCGACCAACTGTCCCACAAAAAATTACATGAACATGTACCTTTAAAAGCAGGAAATACACCTTTTAAACATCACCTACATAGAGATGAACATTGTAATTCTAAATTTGTTTGATCACTTAATCTCTAGGAACCTTGGGATATTTTTAAGGGATACTTTATCTTCTCTTTTGCAGATTGAAGGAAAAAAGAATATTGTTATCCACATTTCCTTGAGAGAGAAGCTTCTTTTAACTTACAGTCCATATACAAAGCTCAACCTGAAGTTTAAATCAGAACCCGAAAAAACCCATATACTCTGGGATTTGAGCTGAAAATTCAGCCATGATCTGGTTCAAACACTGCAGTAACTGCACACTGATAAAATAAAGCTTTCTTTCTGAATGGAAACTCAAGTACAGTGTTTTCTTATAAGCTCACTGTTCTGAGCCAATAGCTTTCATTTCCTTTGATGTAAAGAAGAGCTCTTTCACTGAAATTCTCCAGGGCTTCAATGATTCACACTTTGGGTTTTTCCCTCTGAATTGGAGCTTTAAGAAGTCAGGAAATTGGTTGCTTTTCCCATCAAAAAGCAGCCCTGAAGTCAGGTGGTTTAGGTAAGCAGGAAGTGGAACTGTTCTGCAAGGTAGGCACACAGAAACCCCAAAGGCCACTGTGCAAGTTTCCAATGAATAATATGGCTCTGATCATCTTGTTTCAGTATTAAGTGGCAGCAGCAGCAGCTATTCAACACCCACAGCCCAGGAAGCCTTGTGCACCTCACCAAGACTTGCTGCCTGTTGCCAGAGGCACAGACAGACACTCAGATCTTTCATTCCTCAAACAGTTTAGGGGTTTTTTTGCCCTCAAAATGTTGGTGCTTCTCTGCCATTGTCAGAAAGACAATAGCAGAGAGGGGAACTGAATTGGGAAAGTAAAACTAAGGGCACTCAAGAACAGTGGGACAAGCTAAAGAATAAACCCCTACCTTTCCTACTTGTTTAATTATATCACAGAGGCACTTCATTCCGCTTTCCAAGTTTATTTTACCTTTACAAAAGGTCACAATGAGAAATCTTGCTGAAAACATTAAAAAAAAACCCAAGAAGAGTCAATACAGAGCCAAGAATATATATGGCCAACACAGAAGCAGTAAGAAGTGTCTTTCCTGGCCAGTGTTTAGACTTCTGAGTATATTAAATCCCACAGCGAACTGCTGACAAGGCAGAGACAGCCTCACACTTTAAAGAAGTTATCCTATTAATCCAATCCAATGCTTTCACCTTTCCTTGGCTGAATCTCCAGTTCACCTCAATTAAGAATCTGCACATTTCCTGAAGCAACAGAGGAAAACTCACTCCTTTTAAGTGCATTTCACAGAGATACCTATGGGAAAAATTATCAGTAACACAAGAATAAACATTAAGAGGATCAAAGAAGGCAAAAATACATTGAAAGCACTAATTATGTCTCACACTATCTCTGCTCCCATTCTACATGAAGGGGAAGTGAAGGTATAGAGATGCCAGATGCAGAAAACAGTCACAGAGAAGCTGGAAGATTAAAACTGGAACTACAGAGGAATACGTTCTAGTGAACAAGGATAACCCTTTGCACTTCATTTTCCCTTACAATTATTTCACTCAGTTGCAAGATTCTGTGATGCACAAAAAAGGCAAAGACAGGATAACTCCTCTTGACATAATCACTGAAGAAATGTTCAGCAACAAAACCATGTCTGTGAATCATACAATTAATTCTCCAGCTCTATTCAGGCTTGCCAAGACTTCCTCCAGAAAAGGCTTCAAGACCAAGCAGAAAGAGCTCAGAGAGAGGCTAAGAGGTCTAGAAACCACAAGTAGGTGGTTTCCTACTGTAAAGTAGGATGAGAGTCTAAAGAAACCAAGAAGAGATGATTATAAAAGCTTAAAAAGATGCTAAAGAGTCAATTCTTCACTATAATGGCTAATACACATTTTAACTAACAGAACCTCTCTCCTGTGACTTGAAATCAGTTACTGGACTGGATTGCCTGGAGAGGTCATGGAGTCACCTCAGTTAAAGTCCACCAGGAAGATCATTATCCAGTCTCACTAAGCCTGGCTTGGAGCACAGAAGCTAGTGACTAGCTTACCAAGGTCCCACTTCTCAGGATTCTCTCTTCAAGTGCTTTTGCATCACACAGCTGTGGAGGCAGTAACTCCTGCTCCACAGCTGTTGTTATTTCACAGAGCCCTACTGAAACCAGCGTATCAGACTTGGAATAATCCCCTCTAAGTAGGAAGGTGATTAACAGAAATGTCATTATTCTGTCAGGATTTCATTTCGAAGCCCTGTGCTATTTCTGTTGTCTGTAAGACACTGGGAGGAAGCTGATGCAATGGCTGGACCAAACCAAGAAGGCATCCATAGCTTTGAATCTATTATTGCAGCCACAAAACACGTGTGGCTGCAGTAACACTGAGTTTTAACTAGCTGAGTTTTAACTAGTTGAACCCACAGGCTAGATTCTTATTTGAAACCAGTATCAATTCACTGCAAGCAAGCAAGCCCAGCCGAAAGCCTGCCCCTTTAAATTCAGGCAACATAATTCATCCCAGCCATGTTAGAGCTCTATGAAGCTGGAGGAGCACTAATCTGACATTAAAAACCCTCCAGTTTTCTGTAAGGGGAACATCTTCCAGCTGATGACCAAGCCACTGGAGCTATGCTGGTGTACACCAGCAGACGTTCCAGTTCCTTTTCTTCTGGGATGGGGTAAAAAAGCATCAGGAACAAACGTTGGGCTATTCTCTGTTTCCCACTGTCTTTTCCCTAGTCTATAAACTAGGTGAGAAGAGAGCATTAAACCAAATGTCTTTCTCCAGACACTGCGATCCTCATTTGAGTCTCCCTTTTGTAATTCAGTATCCCAGGTACGAAGGATTGCTGAGTTAGAGAAGAGAAGGAGGATAAATGTCACTCCTTTCTCCCCTCGTTTCCCTGAAAAGGATGAGGGGATCACAGAACTTGCCTAGAAAAATCCCTGCAAGCACAAATGATGTGGCTACAGCAGTCTCACTCTGCACTGAGCCTGGCTTAACCAACACCTTCTGCTGGGATGGGAGAGGACTGAATGGATTAAGGGTAATGGCTCTTTCCTCCATAAAAAGAGGGCAGTTTGGCAAGAATGAAAAGCACTGTGTGCTTACAGAACACTAGTAGATATGCCTGCTAGGAACACCACCTTATTCCCTTAGTATGAGCATCGGGACACATCCTGGAAATACAAATAGCCTGTGAAAGCTGTAGGTACCACTGTACTTCCCATAGCACTGATGGTGGGACACTGGCCTTCTACATGTGTATCAATCTGTGGGAGCACCACAGAGATGTGCAGGGGATGCTGAAGGGAATAACAACAAGAAGGGTGCCTGGTCTCAAAGGAAGCTGAAAAGAGCATCAATGAAAAACCCAACAACCCAGGAAACTTGCACTAGTAGAATGCTGCTGAACTGAATGTCAGCCTGAGCAGGTTTTCTGCTTCTAAACAGTAGGCTTGTTGAGAAGAAACACAGCAAAATTCCCTCAAGCCCATTCCTTATTGCTGTGTATGTAAAGATGCTTTATGCACTCAGCCCCTCCCTTCATTTTGGAAAAGCTGAGCTCAGCTCCCCCTTCTCACAGCACACTGCAATTCATCTGTTTCACTGTAGGCTCTGAGGGTGGAAATAGCAATGCTTTTCTTCTGGTGCTTTGTCTCCATGTTCTTCTTCTGGAAGCTGGCAGCTATAAGTCTCTTCTCTGTGCTGTGACAGTTGTGGAGCCACCATCTGCTTAGGGTAGATATGTTCCAGATCTGCAGTGAGAATAAGCAAAAGCACTTGTACATTCAAGAGGGCTTCATACATGTCAGCTAGCTGCCCATTACCTCTACCAGTACAGTCCCTCTCTGAGAAAAGGACAAAGATGCAGTCCCAAAATCAGAGTAAATCTGTATTTACTCTGTTTATTCAACCCAATTGATTCCATTCTGACACACTGTTCACCACTGAAAAGCCACACACAAGCCCACAACAGTGCACTTACCATCAGCTGCATGGTACTTTTCTTTCTTCAGTGACCATATGCAGAAATGCAAGATGAAGGTCAGCAAGATGAGAACAAACACAGCCACTGCAGTCAGGATGGCCAGGATGGTGGTATAGAGAGAGTCAATTGCAATAGGAGCTGCAATTGAATGTATTTAATAAAGGTTAAGAAGTCATGTGGCCAGACTATTGTTAAAAGTAAGGCAGTTCTTGCAAGGAAATTGAGAGATTAATTTCCTCTTTCTGTGGAAAATAATTTTCCAAGGAAAAAAAACCAGTGCAGGCATTAACAATAACACTGAGATGCTCCAAGTCAAGGGTGCAACAGATCACTGTCTGTGGTAAGAAGCCTTCATGCAAAAAACCCACGTGCCTGATCTCTTCATTCTTCAGTGTTCTCTTGCAGCTATCACTTGCTCTATCTACTCTGGTTGGGTTTTGCTTTCTGGGGGATTTGGGTTTGTTGTCTTCCTGAATAGCACTACAGCAAGCCAAATCTTCACACTTTGTCTGTCCTGAGGAAGTTAAAAGTAGCACCTCTCTGCAGTTTGGCTCAGCAGAACTCACAATTTCTCTGAATGAAGGTCCCAGAGCTGAAAGGCACCAATTCACTGCAGGGACACGGGTTGGGGGAGAGACAGGAGCAGTGCAGCTTCTTGGCTTCAAGATATTTGGTACCTGCAAAAGTCACTCCTATCTAATTTGATCCATGATAAGAGATGAGTGTTATGGACTCAATTAATACTTGTAAAGGAAATGAAAGACTAACCAAGCTATTGTCTTCCTAAAAAAATCTTGCAAAACCGTAAGAGCAGTTCAATGGAAAACTGATATTTAGCCAAATAAATGTGCTCTATTCAAGGACAATTGCTGGGCTTTTCTCTGCCTTTAGTACTGACAGTGCTTTAATGGGGGAATCTTTGCCCAGGTCAACAATTCTACCTATGGTCATACTGCAAGAAACACAACAGCTCTGGATGGTATCTATGCAGCAAGTCACCAACTGAAGAAGTGTAGAGAAAAGTTATGAGCTTAAATAAACCAAATCATGGTGAGAAAGTACCTTGCTCCAATTCCTTAGCAAGTAGACCACATACTGCATTATGTGTACTGTTGCCTTGCTTGATTGTTAGAAACCCAGTGCTTTCACAACTAAAAGAAGAGAAAAATAGTCACATTTAGAATGTCTCTGCCTTGCCCTTCAATCCTCTCCAGCCTTTCTCTTGGGTTCCCCTTTCTTCCTTCCCTCCACTCTTCCTTTTTTGCCTTTTTATAGCAGTGCAAGTAAAGTTAAGGTTGTTCCCCAACAAGATACACGCCATTACAATTGTTTATGTACATACTTTTTTAGTCCCTTGTTTCAAGTGATGGCAATGTTTGGAACAATTTTGCATCACTTTGAGCTGGACTTGGATGCAAGTTGAATACACAGGAGTTTGTCTTAAATTCTGCTTTGAGAGCAACTCTTTACAGAGGCAAAGGAGGGAGACATATCATATATTGCTGAATATAAAAAACTCAATCTCATCAGTGATCTCATCTTTGATTACATTTTATTTTCTAATTAAAGTATTAATTGAGTGTTTTAGCATGCATATCTCTAAAGAGGAAAAGCATCACTAAATACATACTCAGTCCAGTTACGGCACCAGCCATTCTTCACATTAGAATAGGTTCCCATCTCACATGGCTTACATTTGAATGTGAAGTCTAAACTGCCTGTAAGAAAAGAGAACATGAATTATTAGTGGCCAGTGCCTTTATGAAAGATGGGGATGCAAGAGATTAGAGCACAATGCACTTCCTCTGCACTCTTTCTGCATTATGAGTCACCCCCCTGGAGAAAAACGTAAGCAGTTCTTGCCACCTTTATGTTTGGGAATGTATGGGCAGATCCCTTGCAGAATTGGTAGAGGACAGTCTGATTTGACAGCAGAGGGTGCAAAGATAAGAGGCAACACAGAGTAAAAGTCTTCTACTGACAGTTCTAGCAGTTTGGAAGCAATACTGAAGATCTGAGTGTTAACGTCTCAAATTCAGGAAGAGAAGAATTATAAAACAGGAAAGCAAGGGGTTTAGTCACAGAGACCACAGAATATAAATGCCATTTCTCTCTGCACCACAAGCCTTTCCAAAAGCAGTTTACAATAAGTGATGGAAGCTGCTGCTCAGCAGCCACTTATACTGAACTCTGTCTTTCAGAGCCATTAGTGTTTCTTTAGTTACCCAGCTTCACCAGCTCCTCGCCCGCTGCACACTCAGGCAGCTTCTGGCAGTAGAGACATGCACTGTCAACACAGCTGTATCCCTGACGACATCTGCAGTCATGGTCCTGGGTATTTTGACATGTGCTGTTGTCTCCTGTGAAGAAGAAAGAAATTAAGATTTGCCTTTGTCATAGAGGCCAGAAATTAACTTCAGCATTAGTCTGACTGGCTTGACACAGGTGAAGTAGCTCCTTACTGTGCTGTGGTGGAAAACGTGGGTACCAGAAAGGTGTCACTCCCATGCATAGTGGATAAAGTTCAGAGTACTCAAATACAGCACCACTCAGACTCTTACACCATGGTTATCTGACTTACCACTGTAACCCTTCTCTCTTGTCTGGAATACCAGTAAAGGGCATGGTAGACAGAAGTAAGGCAGCAGGTTTGCTTTACTACAGTGTGCAGGTTGAGACACTGTGAGATGAAGAGGGCACTGTTAGTGTCCCAAAGCATTACACATCAGCTATCCATGCAGTCAGCTCTCAGAACACTTCCAGAGCTCTTCTGAGTTGGGCTCAGCCATGCTAGAGGAGGGATGCCCGTAAGATCCTTGGTCAGTGAAGCTACAGCTCCTTTTCCATGCCTTTCCTAACAACAGCAACTGCTTCCTACAGCCTATTGGCAGAAGCAGGTCTAAATCCAAGCTATAACCCAGCACCCTTCCTATCCTCTGTCCTTCTGTTTCTAGAGGAGTTCTGCTAGGAATTTTGCTTGCACTCAAAATATCACCTCTAATTCTGAGAGGCTCCTGGGTTCCTGAAAGCAAAGACTAATCATCTATACAGATCCCACCAGCAAACAGGATCAAGTAGTCCTTCGGGCAGTTGGAGAGCAGTTAAGGAAAAGCGCTGTTCAGCCAGGAAGCTGTGGAACCTTAAGGAAAGGAAAAAATAGGTGGAAATGCTGGCTAGTTCATTAGTGTGCTCAAAAACCCAGACTGAGGAGCAAAGAGCAAGCACAGATGATTTCCTGAGGTGGGTAATGCACTGTACAGGGCCATCAGGGAACTGCCCATACCATCCTCTGCCAACTGGCCTCCTCTTACTGTCCTTCCAAACTCCATGAAGCCTGGCAACACGGAAACAGCTTGGGGCTGCTTCATTACGTGTTCTGCCAGTGGGTGAGCCTGGAGTTGATCCCACCAAGCAATGACTCACCTCCCTCATGCTGGGTGGCTATCTGAGTGGGAAGGGAAATACCCATGGGTCTCCACACTACTGAGGACTCTGTAGCTCTTCACCCATTTGTTGCTCATGGCCACAAATCCCATGTGTCCCCTCACTGCTTCCACAGAGAACTCAATGTCCTTGTTGGTTAAGGCAGCTATATTGAAGGCTGACCCCTACTTCAGCACCAATGAAAGATGTAACTTCTCAGCTGCTCCTGTTGCTAACCTGCAGGACAACAGCACTACCACACTAGCTAGACAAGGCTTCCCTGAGACAAAGGGAAAGGCAGGAGCATTCCTTGCTGTAGGTCATGCAACTCTAATTTGACGTAACATTACAGACAAGCGAGAATCCATGACCATCTCACCACCAACCTGAGATCAGGCAGGGATACAGGTTAGAAGAGGCTGTTGATACTAATGATCACCTGAGACCTTGCCTGTGCATTTACTTCTGGGACATGCACAGGTCAGCTGAATGGAAGGATTGAAGTGGGATGCTTCCTACTCTTCAGGACCACAAATCGCAAGGGGCAGCCTTACACAGAGCAGCATTCCCTGTGTTCCCTCTGAAGTCTGAATGGCACAAACTTAGAAACCATGTTTGAATGGCTCAGAGTCAGGGTTAGGTGAACTCTTTCTCTCCTTTTGAGCAACACCAGCCCACAGAAACTCAGCTTTCCCTTTCCCACTGCAGAAGAGCAAGTATAAGCACGTAACACATCTGAAACCTGAGTCCACTCTGAAGTTTATAGCTAAGACACACTACAAATTTAGGGGGGCAGGAAGGAAGTCCTTGCCATTTTGTTTTGCATATACAGTTAGTTACTCAAGGTACATTCACATACACATTCCCCACACTCAATCACCCGGTTGACATAAACCAATACTGATGAACAGAAAAAGGACAGACACATCATTCCCTTACCTGTGTTTGAGATGCATTTGGGGCAGCATTTCTTTTCATCTTTACTGATGACTCTCAGTTCACCATCACTACATGCTGTTGCCAGAGTCTGCTGTGTCCACTGCCACAGGCACATCACCACCAGCAAGCAAGCTCGAACCTTGAGGTGACTGACCTCACCTGTCTGCTCAGCCATGTCTTGAGCTATACAACCCAAAAGCACACGAGGGTGGGCTTGTAGCAGGACTTCCCTGCAAAAGCACTCTTCCCCCTGACACTGTGGGCAGACACTGTGCTTTTTGTGGCTGCACTCTTCCTGTTCCTTCAGGGGCGGGGAAAAGATTTTGTTTGATGTCATCAAAGTCTTAAAAAGGCAGGGCTAAGCAACCATGCACCACTGTTTCCATTAGGGGAGCAGGAGGTTAAGAGCAAGATGTAGCATCACATAATCCCATTTTCAAAGGATTTTGCAAGTTGCTATAAATTAAAGCAAATTAAACCAGTGTGTTAACGTCAGCGCTCTCAGATGATTTCATTCTGACTTACAGCTCATGGAATGGTTTGGACTAGAAGGGACCTTGAAGCCCATCAAGCAGGGACACCTTCTACTAGAGAAGGTTGCTCCAAGCCCTTGTGTCCATCCTGGCCTTGAACGCTGCCAGGGATGGGGCAGCCCCATCTTCCAAATCAAACCTAATTCCTAATCCAGTTTCTATCCTAATGAATTTTGAAACATTCAAGGATTTACTGTACACATAACTGCCTCTAAACTGAAAGAGGGGAGATTTAGATTAGATATTAGGAAGAAGTTCTTCCCTGTGAGGGTGGTGAGGCCCTGGCACAGGTTGCCCAGAGAAGCTGTGGCTGCCCCATCCCTCCTGATGCTTTTCCTCATCTTCACAAGTACAGCAGTAGCAACAGAGCAGCCCATGTCTATTAGAAGGGACACGGACAGTGTAGTCATTCCAGATAGAGGAATTTCCCATTCCTCCAAAGCTCAGAGATGCACATTAGTAACTAGCACTGCCTAAATACCCAATATGAACATTAACCAGACTTCTGCTCAACATCATGAACACAGCAATAGAGAAGGGACCTCTAAGGGCCTAAGGAGACAACTGGCAGGTGGCACACAAGGGAACCCCATAGAGGCAGTTAGCGCATGTGATACCTGGTGTTTATCAGAATAAGAACTAACAATTTATTTCCTCCTACCTTTTTTGAATCTTGTTTTTCTTCTGAACTCGTCTCTACATGTTCTCATTCTTGTTCAAGCACACAGACACTGCCAAGTGATGGAACATTTACAGTCAGATCACAGATAATAGTTGTACATGCCAAGTCTAAACCTCTAAAGTCAGCAGTGACCTTTCAGAAACAACCTGACTATCCGGCTTTAAAATCTTTGGGGTTTTCTAGAGCTAATCTTACCTGCCTCTGACGTAAGGCGGTGACATTTCATCTGTCAATCCTCTTCTCACTCAGTCCTGTGTGTGATACATATCACTGCTGGCAGGTTCCACGCTGCTGCCTGTATTCAACGTTATAATCCCAAGAAAGGCCACTGGAAGCAATGTGGTCTTCAGGGTTGTTTGAGCACACACATCACAAAGTGCCTTCTCCTTTGCATGGCACAGGAAGACACAGCAGAGTCTCAAACAGGCAAAGAGAAGAACATGGAGCTGTGTTCAGAAATGCCTCTGGGTTCAGAGTCCCCACTCGTCACTAAAAAGGAGCATCCAAACTGTCTCTTAGAAGAAAGGGTCTGCAAGGCCTTGTGCTGGAGTTTGATCCAAGGGTCTCTTACATGCCAGGCTCTAGTTCCTCAGTCTTGGATGAAAAGGTCTTCATCTTTGAGAATCTTTGAGGACTGCCTGAAAGAAATGAACCTCAGAGTTCTGTATCAAGAGACCTAGAGAAGATGGGTTTCTTTTCCTTCCTTCAGCAAAGGAATAGAGGCACAGAAACACCCCAAACTGAGAAGAAAGGGCTATCTTCAGCCATACCTGCCCATACCCATAGAAAGCTCAGAACAAACCAAAGCTGAAACATAACACACTGTGATGGAACAGAAGAAAAGATGTTACACGTCTCCTAACCCCTTCTCCTTCCTCTGTGTTACTACGATCTCCACACAGGAGCACTTCCAGTGTCGGGGATGAGATTTGAAGGAAGACCCAGTGGATTCTTCCACCCACGGGAGTGCACCAATGTGGCAGCTTGTACCTCTGCCTTCAGGGCACAAACTCCTATGAGCATCTGCAGAACAGGCTGTGAATTCTACTTTTGCCCACCTTAAGGGCATCCAGCCACGAGCTGAACATCATGCACATCACCTCATTACAGATTCCTTTTTGCTTGGGGCAATTGGAGCCACCAGTTTGTTGTCCCAATTACCAACCTTTAGAGAAGAACAAAATAAAGAAGACCAAAAAGAGCATAACCACTTCCCAAACACATCATTAACTCATGCAAGTCCAGTGGCTTTACTGGCACTCCTCAGACTTAATGTCATCCATGAGAGAGCTTTGTTACCAGGGAGAGGATCTGGTTTCCTGACACTGAGATTTTGCTGATTACCCATAATGGGTGACCAAAGAAGCCATGCACTTCTATTAGTAACAGGTTCACATGAATTCTATGTAATTTCTGAATGACTAATGATATTTGATAAACTGATGCATACACTGCCTTGTAAGCTCCAGCTCACACATCACTTTCATCCCACTGTAGAATACTCCATTGCTAGGTACAAGATCCACGTTCTGTTGTACAGAACTTGTCTATGCTCTTGGGAAACAACTGTCATTCGATCTTTACTTAAAGAGCCTTTATATCATGGTAGCTAGAAGACATGTTACACAACATGAAGTGACCTGACACACCAGGGGTGCAGTTTGGTACTAGAACAGGCACGTGCATGAGGACATCAGCTGCCCTGAAGGACACCACTCAAGAAGTCACAGCTCACATAGGACTATCAAAAGACTGGGGTAAAATAAACCCTTCAGGGCAAATAATTTATCTGCAGCCTGAAACTAGAAGACAAAATTGTTGTGTTTCTTCCAGCTCTGCTGACCTTTAGGCCAGACTTGAGGTTCTGCAGTGGCTAGGACTGCCTACCCCATGGGCCCGTGGGGTATTTGCAATCCCTTGACCTGCCCTCTTTTGGTGCACAGGGAGAATTACTGCCCTGCAAACCTGCCACAGGTAGGGCTGGGACCACAGTGGCCAAACAACGTGGCCGAAGAGTGGGTCGTTCATGCAGTGCCACATGCGGACTCTCAAGGCAAGTCATTCTCACCCTGAAACAGTGAAGGCTTTGTAAAGAGCCCTGGATCCTTCCTCTAAGCAGTGCTAAGGCTGCTGCACCACGCACGTGGCAGCTCTGCCTTGGCCTGTGGAACGAGGCTCAGGTTGTTTGCAGAGCCTGGCTGCCCAAGGGGTGACTCCTTACAGACAGTCCCAGCAGCACAGGGGCCAGGCAGCAGCGTAACTGCCATTTCAGAGACAGGAACCAAGCCAGAAAAAGGCAAAACCACCAACTCCCTGATGGTACCAACCTGTGTATTTCCTTCCCAGCTTCACACCAGGCATGATGTCTGCCAGCGGCTGTGATCTTTTTAAGTCTCTCATGGCAAACCTGAGTCACTTTGATGCACTTCTAAGCCACAGGAGAATGTGAAGAGAAAATGCAGGTGATAAAAGATCTGCACTAGTCGCAGTGCAGGAAACTTGCCGTGTATTCACAGAGGAAAACCAAAACACCAAAAAAGACCAAGGAGGAAGTGAACATAAAAAGCATAAACTTACAGACCTGTGGTTTGTCTTTTTAATACCTACTGAAACATGAAATACACGTTAACTGCCAAACGTGCAGTCTGAAAGGAGCGTTCAGGAACTCCAAACCCAGCTCATTTATGTATATTTTCCAGTACGGCTCTAAATACCATCTGCTTTTGTCCTAATTCTTCTCCAAAACTGAATGCAGCAAAGTAATAAGCAAACTAAACCTCCATGTTGAACAAATAGCCTTGTTAACACTCCAAGCAGGCATGTGTGATAGCCTCACACGTAAGAGAAGAAATACTGTAGGTAGAAATCCTGAAGACCATAGGGGTTGGGGGTTTTGTTTGGTTTTCCTCCCATTTCATTGTGGCCATTTGACCTAACCTCAGTCTGTAAGTAATTCTAAAGAAACAGTGTAAGGGGCTGGTCCTGTAGTCTGTAACTCATAGCTAGTGCAGCTGAAAAGAAGTTATTCAGGAAATAAATGGTGTTATTCTCACCCAGAAATACAAAAGGAATTATCAGTCAGTTTTACAGATGGTTCTTAAAGCCATCAGAGGCCCAAATTTGTCAACAACATTCATGTAGACAGTTTGGCATGTGTTTAAGTGACCTCCTGAATCAGGCTCTATGGCAACCAAGATGCATTTAATTCACCTATCACCAAGTATTCCCATTGCCAGCACAGGTCACACTAAACCCAGAGTGACCACTGGTTTGCAGGATAAATGAACTGACACCTCAGCTTACTGCACTACACTGGCAAATATTTCCAGCTCAGCCTTATCTTTATCAGCTTAGATGAAGCTGCACAACTTTGACTGTGTCTCTTTCAAGTGCCTGAAAAAGGGGAAATCTGAATGGTTCAAAAACAGGAACTTACTTCATGACACAGGCCCATGCCTTTGAGAAGGGAAAGTTTCATTTCTGGCACGTAGGAAGACAAGTGTGGGCAGGAGGCAGCACCAAGTTGTTCAAGATTCTCTGCCTATATTTAACTACTTCCTGCCATTTTTGGGAGAATTGGAACAAAAAATCCAAGCAAGTTTTGCACAGAAGAGTAACAAGTCTGAGCACGGGGATTCAAACACCACCGTTACGCCTTTACTTAGAGTGAAATACCTACATCTGTTTATTTAAACCAGCCATCTACCAGCACCCAAATCCTCAAAAATAAATCAAATCATAAATGCCTCCAATCCTATCAAATGTTATTATGGCTTAACTCTTCTGATAGAATTATACACATGGCATAGTGACTGGATGCAGTTCTAAAGCAGCACAGCCTGGCTCCCAGTAGCACAAAAGCCAGCAATTCCAGCCTGGGATGACTTGCTGTCACTGGATCCATCCACTCTGCACTGTCTGCCCATTTCCCAAAGGATGACGAGAGCAAATTCAACACGTCCCAGCTACCTTACATCTGCTGTGCACTTCCAGGGCCAGTAATGGTTCCTTCTTCAGCCAGAGGGAACCCGTGCCCTGGTTTGCAGGAAATCTCATTTCCTGAGGAGGTGGGAGGGAGGCATAAGAACACAGTGCACTCAGGCATCTTCCTGTGCAGCCGAGCAAAAGGGCAGGAAACAAGTGACATTCTTGGAATGAGCTGATAAACCCACACCACAGAGGGGCTCTGCTGCCACAGCAGCACCTGTGTCAAGCCAACAGCTCATCTATTCCTGTGGGCTGCATTTTCATCTCGTAACCCACAGCCCCAGGTGGCTCATTAGTTATCTGCACCTTGCTCAATTACGAGCCATGAGTTTTATGGCCTCTGAAGTGCAGCCTACAAACATGATAAGCATCATTTCTGAGAATGTGTTGGGTGTTCCCTGGAATGCATTTCTCTGATTCATCCACTGCATTTTGCCATCCAACTCACTGCAAGATGACAGCGTTTAGGACACAGCACACTTTCACAGATCTCTACATTCACTGCAGGGCCTCTGTGTTTTGAAGGGGCTGAGCCTTATCATCTTGAGCAGCCCAGCAACACTCAGCTCTGCTACCTGGCCAGATAACAGAGAAAACCACTGCATACAGCATTCTAAAGGCAGTATGGAACTCAAACCCTGCTAAGCCACTGGACAGACTTACACACGCTGGAATTGTACACGCTGTAGTAACTTTTTTGCTTATTTGTACTCCCCAATCATATAGAAACATGCACATCTAGCTGCTACTACAGTTTATTTCCAGAAGTCACTGTCACACTTTGTATACAATACAAATGTTTATATACATTGTATATGCACTTCAAAATAGGAAATCATTGCTAAGTATACCATATGTATAACATATAAGGAAATATATGTTTAACAACATGTTTGTAGATACCAGTTGTATTCTTGAATACATTTCTTGCTGCATATTTTGGCATATGCTTTGGTCCTGTGTATGTAAAATACCTGTGTCCAACAAGTACTCTGACTTCCCTCCTATTTTGAACAAGTTTCCACTACTAATGTTCTCATCAGAAATTACCATGCCCTTTGCCTTCCGCCGATCCACATATTCTACTTCATACACACATGAAGATCCCCATGGAGATTTCCAAACGCTTGGAGATCTGGAGCTACTTGGTGATCATGAGTCATTCCATTTGTTGGGCTGACAGTGGGGCTACTGCTCAGTATGTTAACATGACATTGTCTCAATGGGTGTCTGAAGAAATGCAGGGAAGAGAGAAGTGGCATTAAGCAGCCACCTCTCAATAGTCACTCAACAGCTAGCACCAGGATCGTGGTGCTACTCCACTTGACCAAGAAGAAATAAGCTGAAGAAATGGAAGCACCAAGGGAAGCTGGCTAGGTTCATCAGGGAGATTCTCCACCTAAAGTAAGGAAAGTTCATTTGGGAACTAAACTGAAACACTGGAGATACCTGCACTGACAAAAGAGAGATAGGCTCTGCTTAGCATCTCAGAGCTGTAAGACGAGACATAAACTCGGTCATAAAGCAGGTCTTTGGATTTCCCCGTTTTCTGTCTGCTCGATGATCAGCTCTTACAGCTTCCTAAACACTTTTTTCATTTCAAAGACAATTCCCTATCCCTACATACAGAACTGGCCAGAAATGCACAGCGGACTGTATCAACTCAGTCCTGGCAACTGGGATGCTATGCACAGGATCCGCCCAAGAGAAAGACCCACACCATTCCACCAAGAACAGCTACTCCCATGCGTCCTAACACCAAAGGGGACACTCAACGAGCCCCAGAGGAACTGAAGTGCAACTAAACAGCTACACCCCCCACGCATCCAGCCACAGAACACTTTCACATCACTTATTACTACAATCCATTGGCTCAGAAACACAGGAAACAGTAACAGAACGTGGAGTCAGTTTTTGATGAGACTAGAATCGGAGTCAATTTGTTCTTCCTGGATAGGAAGTCGAAAGCTGTTTTCTTCTGAAAGACAGGTAATAAAACAAAGTAAAATAAATAAGTGTAGAGAGTAGAAAGGGCAGGAAAAGGGAAGCCAGGGACTTTCCTAGTTTCACGGATGATGAGGCACCTGCAAATGACATCTAGGTCAGCGCTTGTCTTTCCAGTCAGGGCTAGGACACATCAAGTGTCGCGAACAGTGAAAATACACTTTATGACTGCTCTGTGAGTAGAACACGAGGCAGCTACAGGCTGACTCAAGAGCTAAACTGCCACTTCATTCTGAATGTAGAGGTCAGCTCTTCTCAGTCAAACCTTTCCTCTCTTTGCAGGAGCTACTTTAAGACAGTTCACTTCTATGTTGGCAAAAGATTTCAAAATACACTCTTTTAAAGCCTCTTGATTCTGGATCCTCTCTGTACTCAACAGAATTCCCTGCACAAAATCATTACACCATTTTTGCAGGGACTAAGGGCTAGCTTAGAAAGCTGGGAAGAGTTAAAACTAGAAAGAGAGAGAATCCTTCTGCATGGCAACAAGCAGGGGAACCTGTGCTCTACAAGAATAAAAACTTGAAACACTCTGACCTTCAGTACGTAAGGACTACACAGAGGATCAACCACTGTTGGATGTCACTGTGCTACTTGGCTAGGTAGACTTCATTATGACTGAAACAATTAGCAAAGTTCAGAGGGCCCTGATTATTCTCTGTTCTATATATTTTCCCACATAAAAAGAAACTCACCCTTATGGTTGTTTCTACAAGGCCTCCTCTTGGTCTCCTTTCTGGCTGCTTGGATAATCAACAGGAGGATGGACATTCCACTCACCATGAGCAGTATCAGACAAATAAAAATAAGTGATATAGACCCTGGAAGCAAAACAGAACACAACACTGAAAAGGATTCATGGTTCTAGCTGGAGTTTCCATGGCTTCCTAGATCCAAAAGAAGGAACCCAGAACTCCAGAAGTACCCCTGAACCACACAGCCAACACAAAATCGCAGCTGCCAAGCTGACCGGGAAGTAACGTGGAAACCTTTGTGTGCCCCATTGAAGACTCTATAAAATACAGACATAGCTTCTGAGAAAAAGTGGGGTTTCATTTCCATGAAATTCCTGGCAAGCTCTAGTAATAGAGAGACTAGACTTGGTCATTCCCTCTCCTTACCCCAGTTAGTCTCTGTGGGACTGCTCATATCCGAACAAATGGAAGGAATCAGGCTGGGTCTGGATGGTGAGAACGCTGTAGTTGAGGTATTATTCTTGTGATGTGTGGTGGAAAGGTTCAAAGCAGATGTTGTACTCTGAGAAGTAGTTGGCTGTGTGACGTGGCTGCTGCAAACAGCATCTTCTGTTTTTGTCCCTAGTCGAAGAGTATTTTTCCCAAGAAGGCTGCAGCTAAAGATGTAAAATACACCAGAGTCATTTTCAAACAGTTGTAGTAATGACTTCAATGCAGGTTTACTCTACACACCATGACTTGGGCATCAACTGCTAGAGAAGTAAACTGGAAGTCTATGAAAGTAAGCACAAAATGTTCTCTGAATGTATTTGGATCAGTGATACATACTTGGTCCAAGGTTGACACTTTTCATATCCCCCTATGGAGTAAGACCCTTCAGGACATGGTGAGCATACTAGAAACAAAAGAAAGAGGCAGAATTTGAGTTCAGTTAGCAACATAACTGTATGACAGCTACACAGTAACTACACTGATAGCTTATACTAGTAGTCTAGTTTACAGAGCAGACCCAAGAAAACCCACATAGCCTCTAAAATCTATAGCCACTGAGTCAGTATCGCAGCATGCTCAGTGGTTCATTTTAGTCTGCAACTGGCAAGGTTTCCTGTTCTCTCTACTGGCTGATTATGGATATTAACAAGGAGAGCATGAAGATTTCTGAAGCTCAGGAATCACAGAGCAACAGCCTGCACAACTACCCTGCTGTTAACACAGCAGTGTGGAGATACCAATGAGACAAATGACAATAGCTTTTACATTAGAAATAGCAACCTTCTCATCTGAAGTGGGAGCAAGAGTTTGGAGTCCGACACGCCACTAACTTACCACTTCCCAGTGTGTATCTGGCATCTGGCATATATCCTGCCACACACTTGCAAATTCTGTCAGAGGTCTTCTCACACTTCTTCACTTCCACGCTCCCCTTTCCTAGCAACAATGGAATAAAGGGCAAGTGAGACACAAGAAATAAGTTAAGGAATTAAATAATAGGATTACTCAGTGTCTATCTGTTGTGTAGAAACACCTGCAGAGAATAGTTTATTAACAATTCTGAAGACACCAGTTTTGAGGCAGTACAAGCTTGCTTCCCTCTGAAGGCTCTACCATCAGCTACTGAAATGATAACCCAGTTCTGGACTCGGTCGTCTCAAGTGACAGGCTTTATGGCATCATCAGCCTTTGAGGAGCATGCACAGATAAGAAAGCACAGGAAGACCTGACTGCCTCCCCAAACCGTATCAGGTGCCCACTGTAAGCTGACTTACTAGTATTGCAGATTGTACAACTCTGACAGAACTTGTGGTTGTGCTCACTACTGAAGTATTCATCTTGACAGGGGGCACAGACTGTGTCTGTTGTTGCAGTGCAGCGGCTTCTCATTCTTTCACCTAAAACAAGGACAAGGAAGAACTGATTACAAGCTGAAGGCAACCCTCTTCGTTTTCATGCATTAGAATGGAAGAGTGCCCAGAAAGTAATAGTTCCACTTACAACTCTGGCTGAAAACATTCAGCAGATTTAGATATGCTGGAATCCCCAAAAGTTTTGACCCATTGCATCACTGCAAATTAAGCAGCTAAAAGGGACTATAGAAGGGCCTGATGACAGGCTTTTAGCATAGAAATAGGTCTTATCTCCAGCGTAATCCAATGTCTTTATGACAGACCCTATCTTCCCTTACAAGATAAATCATGCAATTCAATCCAAAGTAATCCCAAACAGATACAAAAGATGGCAATGGACTGCTCAGGTTTGCAGTTAAAATTCATTAATGAAGCAGCCAAGAACAAATGGTTGGAGAAGCTCCTGCTGACATTCTGAAAGCCCATTAGGCATGAAAGAATGTGGTTATATTTGGATACGCATCTGCATTGACACCCAACAATATCAAAGATGCTACTAGCTCCATTCATGAACAGCAAGACACAATGCAAGGAGTTTGTTACCATTCCAGACAGTCTGTGTGTATCACAAGAGGCATTTAGAAAAGAGCTCTGAGAGCATGCACCAACAAATTCCAGTCTGTATGATACTCGGTACTTACACGGAGGTTCAGATTGATCTGTGTGCCCCAACTGAAACAGCAAGTTAACAGTGGATTTTGGGAAAGGAGTTGGGCATATTCTTTCTCTCTCACTAGCTTCTCTCCATGCAGGAATGACAGACAGCTTTAATAACTTGGGGTTTTACAGCTGAGCTTAAATACATCCTTACTCTCCCAGACCTCATCTTTCATTTTGGTTCTCCATCTCCCCATTCTGCAGGTGAACAACGAGCACCAACTCTCTTGCTCGCTCTAATTTTCTCTGCGTTTTAGTGAGTACTATCAGTGGCAAGACACAGGAGGTTTTTAGTGACCACGATATATGCAATACACTTTTACATTTTTAATCTCTACACGCTCAGGAAGAGACAAAGAAGACATGTTTCCCCAATAGCAGCAGATTTGCTAACAGACACAATCTACACTCCCTCTAGGCACGTACACGTACCCTTCTTTTAGTACAGTCAACTGACGGTACTACAAGTAATCCCTTTTGTTAAGGGGACTGCCCCCCAAGAGCAGCATTAGCTGTTAACTGTTGTCACTCTTCACCACCACATCATTTCTACAATGAAATCCCAACTATCAAAGTATTCGAGGTTTGATATTTTGCATTTGTGCTTCTTGATACTGCACTGCCTTCAGAGATACTCAGATTGTGGGGAAAAAACCATGCAAACCCCAAAATTCAGCCTTGTTCAGTTTCTACAAGAAAGGATGAAGCTTGCATTTCCTGTCAAGTTATGCTTTCCTAATCTCTGCTATGAAACAAGCATATTTTTTCCTTGAAAACACACCAAGTCTTATGTAGCACAAACTTTGCTTCAAAAACATCTGCAGCAACTACCTAGAGTTTTCCATTATTATGCAAGATTTCTGAGCTGCTTTATGCGATAGGTAAAAGACAGTAACATAAACGCTACCATCTTTTCTCAGCTAATACTCCCACAATAAAATGCACCAAACTGACACATTAAGGAAGCAGAGTCACGCAAAAGAAGTTAAAGAACGTGTAGCTCTTCCAAAAAGGAGGATTCCTAAATTTAGTGGGTTACGGAAATAATCTCTGTCAGTCTAGACTGATTGAAAGTCTCCTCATCAGATGCTCTTTTCCATGTTACACTTCCTACATCTGAATGATATTTCCATCAAGCTGTATTTTATTAACTGACAGATATTATATTGAGCAAATATAACCAACAGCCAGTGAAAATCACTTACCAGGGGCACAGTCCTTGCAGCATTTTTCACCAAAAAGATGCTGGTGTTCTTTGCATTTCAGTTCCAAGCAGTGGCTGATAGCGACGGCCAGCAGCAAGAACCAAACAGTAGAAAAACGGGAGTAAAAACCTACAGCTACCATAATGCAGCCCTATTGCCCCAGCTAAATTCTGATAGCTGCAAACTCTTGGAGACGTGATTCTAAACTGCTGGTGCTCAGAACAAGTTCATACGTCAGTTGCTGGGAAATTCCCGGCTTGTGTTCCACGCCCCCATCCTTTTTCCCACCCCCCACTCCCCCACCTATTTTTGGCAATTCACAACTAAAATATTTATAGGCAAAAAGACAAGATGGTGAATAGCATTTGGAAAGGATTTCTAGTCGTAGCTTTAAAACAGAGAGCCTCAAGCAAGGTACATACCTCTCTACGTAGAATTAAAGCACAGGCCTTGAATGCCAGCAGGACTAAAGAGATGATCCTTGTGACTGTAAAGAGGAGTACTAAAACAATACAGAGGTAATGTCTGAAAACCTTCATAGATGAAAGCCATAGGTAAAATGAAACAGAGCCCACATGGGCTTCCTCCTTAAAAGGCAAAGCACAGATTTGCTCCCCTTGCTCTCACAGCTAATGGCAGACCCATGACTTTCACTGCTGCATAAAAACCAACACTGTTAACATGTTTCTCTTCTCAGGAAGAGTGTGGAATCACAGATTGTCAGTCATCTTGATACTGCCCTCAGAGCTAGCAAAAGCTACAGAGAAGAAGCATTTACAGTCTCCATTTCAACTCAGTATCAGACTCCCTGCATTGCCACTATAGAAAAGGAAGCTCCGACTCCAAAACAGAGACTTCGTGTTTCCCCCACTATTTCCTCCCATGGAATAAAAGCTTCCAGCAGAGGTGTGCTCTATGACAGCAAAGGGTGCCATACTCACATACCAACTACTTCTGATGTCTGTTTTGTTCCACAGAAGCATGTTAACTCTGGAATCCAAACCCCAGAAGGCTTCTCTATCCAGCTTGCGAGCCAGCAATAGGCCAGCAAGAAAGGAGGCTGAAGAGCACACTGGCAATGCAGTCCTGCCCTCACCTACCACAAGCACGTGGAGAAAGTAATGATCGCACTAGGAACCAGGGGGGTTATCTTTCCAGGCTCACTATTGTAATTCTACTCACTTGATCTTATCGATCTCGGATCTGAATTTTAGGTCTTCTAGTTCTAAGAGACTTGAGCAACTTCTATGCAAAGGCCCAAGTTAACAAGACATCCTACAGTGATCAAAGATGTTTTACTTATATTAGTTAAACACAGCCAGACCCATTCTTCCCACTGCAGTATCACACTCAATGCCATTTAAGTGGGTTTATACCTCATTACTCAAATCATTCCCTCAGCAATATTTAACCAATTTCCTCCCCCAACTCTCTTTCATACTTTACCTAGTGAATAATTACTGACTTATTGAATAAGAACCTGAAAACGCAAACTCCTATGATGTTCACAAACAAGGTTAAAAACCTGCTGTATACATTTAAACTGAAACCTCCCAAAACTAGAGCAGTGAAGATGAAGCATTGATATTCTTGTTAAAGATACTTAAGTACAAATTAAATGCTCATTTCATAAAAGCAGTTGGCTACATTCCATCTTGAGAATTCAACCTCTATGTATGGCATCATTAAGTGTTACCAAGCTTGATATTGCCAGATTCCTTCAAGTGGCCATAATAAGCAAGTAAATAAAACAGGGAAAGAACACAGTGATTATCCCACAGCACTTCACATCTAGCATACTCCTTGGCTGGATTTTCACCAAAGCAAATTAACCTCTCCCAAATGCTGCCTGGCATTCCCATGGCGATCATGTCTACCACAGGCCTCTCTCAAAGAGCCTTGATGCAGCTACTCTGGTTGTAGTAGGAGAAAAGAGCTTCATAGTAGTGACTTGAGCCATGCTGTAGGTCAGAAATAAGACCCTTCTCTACTTTTATTGAACATATGTGTATAATTTTTGACTATAGATACTTATTCTAGCTATTCTATACAAGCTTTTGAATTCTGGAAAGATGAAACATGTCCATGAGATCACAGCACTCACATACCAAGACCTGTTAACAGTAGGCAGATTATCTTTCTTTATGTACGCAAGCAAAGAACATCAAACTCAAAACTAGACCTTCATAAAAGGCTTTAAAGAGAAAGCCACTGGATTCCTGAGGGATTATAAGCAAGTAAGGGTGCTCCTATGGGGAAGGACCCACCAGAATCTGAGAAAGATTGAGAGCATATAAAATACTTGAAGGATTTTTTAAAAATAAGTCTATAGACAAACTGGAATAGTTTGAATTTCTAAGACAGGAATAAATCTCATGTACCTCCAAATCTCAGCATGCAGTCCATTTATCCTTAGAGCTGTTAGTAAAGAGGTGATCCTGATTTCTGGCAGAGAAAAACAAAACACATTAAGGTGCAGAACTCCATGCATACATTAAAAATGGGGGGGGAAAAAAAAAGGGGGGGGGGGGGCTGGCAGCTCTTCCTCAAGTTTCAGATTTATCAGCTGCAACACTACACACCTCAGTATTTTTGCTAAGTACTATGTTACCTTGTATTTTCCAAGGGATTCCATGCTCACATTATCAGAAGATTAAAACTTAAGACGGTGTATGTATAATCTTTGTCTCTACTGACAGATAAAGTTCCAAATTTCATCCTCGTATTTCAGCTGCAAACTGGAACTTGCTTTCTGAGCAGCAAGTGTGACAAGACAGAATTTGTACACCCAGATGGTATCTAAATAATGGAATTGTACAACCAACCAGAGTATAACACAAAGATGCAGCCCAGACATTTATACAGTTATCAACCAATATTGCTAAAAACAACCACTGCAAAACTACCTTCGCATGTTTTCAGTTTGTTTAGTTCAAAGTGCAGGTCACTGCTTATTTTAATTAAGGCTTCATAAATAAAAGCAAAGCAAAAAGTAGGCCTTTTGCCAGTCAATCTAAACCAGCCCTCTCTATGACTTGTGTTAAACCCCACGTTTTTAGGCACGGGATTGTCTATATGAAAATCTCACCAACCTGCAATCGAGTGCACGTGGAGCACTGGTAAGGGGGTGGAAGGGAGCAGAGGCTGACTTACATGGCAGATGCTCTGAACTCATTTTAAGATGAGGTTATGAGCTGAAGTTATCCCATTTATCCCTCCCTTACAGTTCTTTCAAAAGTCTTATTTTGTACTCTGGAGAATTCCAGTTTTTCCTATTCACTGACAAACCTAAACCCAGCAACGTTTCCAAAGCACGGAGAAAAGTATTTAATGAGAAAAAGATATAAGTATATAAAAAGACTCTGATACAAGCCGTTTAACAAAAATAACCAAAAAATCCAATAAAAAAAAAAAGAGAGGGAATAGTGAAACAGAAACAGACAGCAATACTTATATTTACATTATATTAAGAGAATAAATTTAATCAAATATAACATCTCACTCGGATTTTCAGGCAACCCTTCTGAAAGAGGGGTTGTTACAGTAAAGATGGAACCAGAGTAAAAATACATTTTCTATTTTAGACAGTAGTGGACATGACCCTTGTGTTGCAAGATGCTTTCAGAGATTACCCAAAACAGACTGATTAAAAAGCTTCCCAAGTGCTGACTGTACATTGCTCTGGTGGGAGCAGTTCAAAACAAGGCCTGTATTTCTGCCAGCTTCATCATTCGTGAGTTCAACGGCATCATTCATCTGCACAGAGGCAAGTAAGTTTACTAGGTTTAACAATGAATTTTAGTTAAGTAGTAACCATCCACTCTGGGGAATCCCATCGGTCTCTCCAACATATTTAAGTCCACAAAGAAACCTTCCCCATTGCTTCATTTTAGAAGGAAATCCGATTTTTAAAGACATAAGCCATCTCCAGCCTCTCACGTTCCCAGTGTAGTCACAAACACAAAACCTGTCACACTATAACCAGTTTTCTTTTTCAACCAGATGCTGAAGAGCTTCTCTGCAACATTTAAAACAAGTTCTTCCCCACAGCTCCTAGAAACAGTTTAGCAATGGAGGGAGAACTTATTAAATATTAAGTATTAAACCCTCAACAATACATAAGTAGGTTGAGACACACTGAGAAAAATCCTAGCTCATCTGGCTACGCATGGATACTCTCATGAGGTCAGAACACACGTATCTGAACCACGGTCGCCTTTACCAAAGCCAACATCTCTCAGTGTCACTTGTGATTTCCATGGATCAGCAGCTAAGAGGGCAACAAGAAGAGTTAAATATTTAAGAAGCCTCCACCAGACATGATTAACCAAAAGCAGCTGAATCTTCAGCTGGATTTACTGTACAAACCAGGGCGAACTCATGTAGTCCAGGACCTGACCCATCATTTATGGACAGGTTTTCTTCCCTCATACTGAAGGCAACAGCGCTGTAGATCTTATGTATGGACGGACTACGTTTTAGTCTAGGACAACACACTGTAGGCATATAACACAGATAGCAGCAAAGTAACTTTCTGTCTGTTTGGGAGTTGGATTTTTTTTTTCTTTTTTCCTGTTGTTTTATATTTTTGAAAGCAAGAAAGTGCTCCAGAGCTCTGGAAAAGCGAGCGGGATCAGAACTCCTCATGGACGTTACGTGCATAGTCCATAAGCTTGCTGCCTGTGAAGTATTCGCTGTATTTCAGGATCTCTTCCAGCTCTAAGTGATGGTTTTGATTTTCATCTGCTACTGCTATCATTTGCTTTGCTTCATTTAGGGCGTTGTATTCATTCATAGGATCCATATATTCCTAAAACAATTAAGAAAATGATTGTTAGTGACTAAGCACACATGTCTACGCATTGGAATGAAGAACCTTGGCTCTATGTAAACTTTAGCAATTATGAGACCAACATAAGCCATCCCAAAGTGAACATAAGTCATGGAAAATAGTGGTAGCTCAGCTTTTTAACAGGCTTACATCTATTCTCTTTGCTATTTTTCTATTCATTGCTCCCTTGGCTGTTCTAACAGAAATCCAGATTTTCTCAGCTTATGTCACTGTCTACAACAAAAATAACTTTGCCGTATCGGTTGCAAACTGAACTCACTATCAAATGTGGTGGGGTTTTGTGAAGAAATACCTATTCAGAATGAAAAATATGGATCTGCAGGACCAAATTTTCTTGTTTCTGGACATAATCTTTGTAGAACAATGTTGGATTTAGAACTTTTTTGTTTCATTTTAAAACCCTAGGCAGGCATTCTGAGGTCAGAAGACTCAGAAACAAAGCATCTTGCTCCTATACCTAACCTGAAACAGACGAATAGTTTTCAAGCAGTGCACTTTAGCTCATGATGTAAAAGACTCAAGATCTTCAGTTCTTCCCAGATGTGACATATATATGTGTGTGCCTATGTGTGCACACACATACAAAGACTTAACAGATAAAATGGCTATTTTGAGAAGAAAATTATCCATTAAAAGGTTATTAACATTGTCTATGTCACAAAATAACTGTTCATCCATACTATCACTATGTTCATACCCACATTATTTGCATCCTGAGGTTATGACCTTCAGCATTCACCCTGTCTCAGGGAGAATATCAACATTTGAGAGGTTCTCCTTTTGCCTGCCTACACTGCAGTTTGAATACTGCTAGTCAAAGTATATTCCTGCATCTAGAAAGGGAAACAAGCGAGAAATAAGCCACGAGCCTCTTCCGCTGGCCAAAAAACTGCCACAACTACAGGGTGAAAAGTATTTTGTGTTGTTTGGTAGACCCTTCTGCAGGCAGAATTAATAGAAGAAAGCCTGACTTCTGCAAGCCACAGTCCAGAAAGGCCATAAACCAGAATTCACACTTGAAAAGAATAATTTGGGTTTTAAAAAAAGAAAAACCTTCTGAAAGAGATCTCTGCTACTGTCTAGGCTCCTGGGCCCCAAGGTTTGTTGGTCATTGGGGCTTTTTCTGGTTTATTTTGGGGCTGGTTTTTTTTAATTAATACATAGGTTGACAGTTACTCCTTTTGCAACTGAAAGTATGACTCACTGTCCCATTAATCAGAGCACCTAATGAAGGCTGTGACTTGCTTTCATGTGCTCCATACCCATACAAGTGTCTCTGTGACAAAAAAAAACCCTAAAAGCATACCTGTGAATAACAGTTATGGTAGGAAAACTCCCTCTCTGCTTTAATAAAAAGTGTAACAACACCATCTGCAAGTACTATAGGACAATACTGTAATCCAAAGTAGTAGCAGACACACACACTGTATTGTTAATTCAAGTATTTTTGGACTTCATATTCTCTAAAGCAATTTCAACCCTGTATTTAAAACCCTGCTATAGGTTTTAAAAGCACTAGAACTGAAGACTTACCTCCAGCTCTTCCATCGTGACAATACCATCATGGTTAGCATCAATGACCTCCTCAAATTCCTTCCTCCTGTCTTTTACCCAGTCATCATCTATATCTTGAGCTTGCTGGTTCTCTACAGTACCAACGGGCAAGGAAATGAACTCTGAAAGGGTCAGTTTCTTATCTCCATCTTGATCTACAACAGAAATACAGAGTAACTGAAAAGTATCTGCTGAATGCCCATTAAAATGAGAAATTCCTTCCTGTCAGAGATGCCACTGGTACAGTCTGGCTGGTTCCAGCAGTCCACAGTCCTGGTAGTAGCAGAGAATAGTTACCATTTATAGCTTTGGTTAGCCAAACCCTCTGTATTATGGTACACACACAATGCTTTAGAAGGCTAAAAACCATACACTTATCAATGTATGAATCAAAGAGTTTTTCTGGACCTGAATAACACACCAGGCAGCCACCTTCTTTTTTAATCTACAATCTACTGCAACAGATATTTATTGCAGCTTACCCAGTCTCCCCTTGTATTAACAGTCACATAAACCACCCCTCACAAAAGACTGTACTGGAGTTGTTTTGGCTGTGTGGGTCACATACGTATCACTGGAAACCCATCATATTTATGAAGCTAACAATCAGCAAAGTCATCGTTCTCTTCTTGTTTACTCCAGGTGTTCCAGCAGTTTTAAATATGTACCACTAGTGACTCAACAGAAAAGAAAGTGTGCAAATACTTACGAGTTTTAGAAAAAAGTATTATTTTCTGAAGAGCCTTAATCATTAATTTCCACTTGCAGGACTGTACATCCCAATTCTCACTCAGTTGCTGGGCTGGGGAAATACAAAGCAGTAACTGCCTTCCTCACGGATGGACTCATATCAATGTATTTTGTAGTATTTTATTATTCATAAAACCTTTGCTACTGTTACTACAGTGACCCTTCAATGCAGCAGCACTTCAGTGTGGCATAGTGTCAGCTGTTCTTCTTTGGATGAAGTACTCAGTTTACCTTTCTAATATACAATGAACATTGTGCTGTTCTTTAACATCCACAGTCTAGTCTTGAGATGCATGGACAGCTCCACAGAGATGCCAGCATTTGTGCTAACAGTTCGGTTTTCTTAGTGACCACATTACAAAATGTGTAGAACAGAGCAAACTAGATATGCTAAAATTTCAGACAGATCCATGACAGTGCAATGACCTAACACCTACCCAATAAAATGGTTTGCATATAAAACAACTCCCAAAAAGATGTTTTAAAGTGGCATACCCAAATCTCGGATGATTTCTTTCACCATGAACTTCAGCATTCCCCTGCTGTGCTCTGGATGAAGAAACGACAAGAACTCTTCTTCATTCAACAACAGATCAGGAGGTGGATTGTCAGCTTGGTACCACCGATCCTTCAGGTTATCTAAAACTTCCTGTGCTAGAAACGTAAGAAGACAAAGCTATCGTGTTTAATCTACTTCTTAAAATTCTTAAGTTCTTAAAATACCCCTTCCCTTGACACTCAATTGTTTAAGCAAGGATGACCTATGGACTGTTGTTTTACAGTTCAACTCCCAGAGAAAGCAGGTGCTGAGGGGAAACAAAATGCAATTACTTTAGTCTAGTTTGTGCTGAAACACCAGGAAAGGTCCTTTAACCAAACAACCAAACTGAAATTAGGAGAGGAAAATAAAGATTTAGCTACACTTCTATCAAACCTCAGCACATCAAGTGAAAAGTATGGTCCTACCAGTACTGTTAGCTGGTTCTGGTAGGAAGTATGAATAATCCAACTTTGTTCAGTACTTGTTCTCCTTTCTTATTTTCCTATTTTGAAGCCCATTACCAAGAGAAATCTTTCACTTGCCTAAATACCAACAGTACCTTTCTTCTGAACAAAACATCTTTGTTTTCTGTATTATGTACACCTAATGGTCCTGAACATAACCAAACAGGAAAAGAACACCTGTGCAGAGTATTCTTTTTCTGGTGTAGGCATTTTCTAAATGACACAGTGGAAAAAATACTGCCTGTAACACACATCTGCAAAATACTTAGTGGTTTTTGTATACACAAAGCTGAAGCAATTGCTGTTCACAAGTCTTAAAAACACTCTGAAAGACTACAGTTTTCATACAAACTCTTTTTAGGACTTTAATAAACCGTCTGAAATAGCTCCTGCATGCTTTTGGTTGCTGAGTTACAATACTAATTGCAATAACACAGTTGTAATGAAAAGTTAAGTCCTCAGTGAATGTTTTCTTGTGAAGAGAAAAGAAAACCTTCAGAGTTTCTTAATATGAAACTTATGGCAAGTTTATAAAAGGCAAGTTTTAGTTACATCAAGGACACAGAATAAACAAACCACTTGCTTACGGTCTCCCAGTG
This sequence comes from Nestor notabilis, assembly GCF_000696875.1. Lineage (NCBI taxonomy): Eukaryota > Metazoa > Chordata > Aves > Psittaciformes > Psittacidae > Nestor > Nestor notabilis. The sequence continues at coordinate 7,291 of NW_009924251.1, read as the reverse complement.
TAGCCAATCCCAAACGTTAGACATCACAAGTCAGTCTCTCCCTTTGCCTTCCTTTCCTACTTAGCCTTAAATGAAACTCAACTGTCAGTCACCATTAAAACCTTTATTTAACCCTAACTTACATAAAGTTGTGTCCCTAGTTTTGCCCTAGCATCCAAACTGTAGCATGCTTCTATGCAGGACTCGGAAAATACCTTAAGATCCACAAGCTGTTCTTTTTTATTATATAGACCAAAACAAGAGTACTTTTACACTGCACTAGAGTATGAAAATAAGTTGTGCCTATCCTCCTCAGGAAGCAGTAGATAACTAGTGTAACTTTCCCAGACAAGGCTTGCTACCTAAATAGAAAAATGATTATGTACCTATTTCCCTTATTCAGCAAATGGTTTATCTGATGAGCATTCCTGTAAACTGTAGTTAACCACACTGCCATAGAACACGCTGCACAGGTGTTTTCCCTGCCAGAAAACTCAAAGGCCCATTTGCATTTTAGTTGCTTTTTGATAAATGGAAAATATAACATAACCCATTTTAAAATGACTAATTCCTGCAAGGAAAGGCTGAGGCTTCGTGCTTTACTTAACAGTAAGTTTAAACCCTTTTAGATGGGGGGAGCAGGGAGATTACTCTCTTGTTGCCATGTTTACACCAAGCCAGATTCAAATGAAAGTTTCAAATGTAATAAGGAAGAAATGATCAATGTCACTAACCTAACCAATCTCTCTTTGAAAGAGAACTCAGATGAAATAACTATTACGTAACCTTCAGCTATTCCACTGTGCTTTGCAGTGCCTAAGCCTGCACCTATTTAAACACAACACTGGTAGCACATACACCCCTCCTCAATTTTAGAACAAGATTTGTGTATAGCAGCTCCCTTTCATTTGGATCAAGAGGGGACCTGGTTCCTCCATTACCAGTGTAATGGTCCACAGACAACACAGGTCTGACAAATTTCAGCAGACTGTTAAACATAACTGACTGAAAACTATTCAAATAGGCAATAACAAATAGGCAATCAAATTTTTTAGTGTTAAATACGTAGATCAAGTGTGGGGAAGGCAGACTTGAGTTGGAAAGAAATTTAGTATTTCTCTGTAATGATTTACAGAGTCTGTATTTGTGTAGAAGCAGAATAATGAAACATTCATCTCATATTAAGAACAGCTTTGACATTCAGGTTTTAGGAATGTAAAAGAAAAACACACACCAATGGTCTGCACTTACTTTCTTCATCTATTTTCAACTCTTCATTGTTTCTGATCTTCTCTGCAATCTCTTTTTCATTAAAGCCTTTACTTGCCAAAAATTTAATTTTATATTCATCCCAGGACACATGGCCTGTAAGAAAGAGCCGTATCTCAGACATATCACATGCTTGATGAAAAACTTCTGGTCTCATTACTTAAAATAGTAGGTGCTAAAATCTTTGGTTCAGCTCTATTACCAACACACTAAGCTTTATGAATGGCAATACAAAAACTATCACCTGATTTACTTTTATGTTTCTTTAGACCACAGAGGCCTTGGGGAAGTAACCCACTTTTGTCACCGTCCTCACCCCATCCCTGGCAGAGCCACAGTTTCCTATGACCACAAGTGAAATAACACAACGGTCAACACACAACTACCACTCTGACTGGAGCACGTTACTTCTTTGCTCTGTTGTCTTCTGTAGGGATCAAACCCCACGATTACACACAGACCAAAAGAACCTGCATTTTGTCACAGCACGTTTGAAGAGCAGGTTTAGCTACTAGCAACAGACTCAAGATACCATCATGAGATGGAGGGAATCGTTCATCTTACCATCGCCATCAGGGTCCACAGCTCGGAAGTGCATTTTATTCTCTTCCACAGCTTCCTGGAAGTGTTCATCTGTCTTTTCCATGATCCAGCGCTGCATCTCTTTTGCACCTATCTTTTTATCATTATTTATATCCACCCTATGGATGATGAGCAAACAAGATTTAGATTTGGGGATTGAGAAGGGGCAGAGATGTAATACATTTTTAGATTGTAACTTAATTACTTTATTCAACAGTAACATAGGTTGCTACAGAAAAGAGTGTATTTATAACCCCCTCTGAGACAGTTGTACATTATTTGAACTACAGAGTAAACAAGTAACAAGTTAGCCCTTTATTTCATAATTAAACTTAAGTAACTACAACACCTAGGTTACTACTCAGTGGAAAACATTCAGCCATACTTCACTTTGCTGTAAGTTAACTCATTTCAATATTAGGTTGTTGAGTAACTTTTAAAGTTCAGGAAACCAGAAATACATCAAAATTATTTCTTATTAGTTCAGAATTGCCGAGTGGTGCAGACTGTCGCAACTGAAACATGTCTTCTCTAACATTATATCAATTTATCTTTCCAAGCCCTTTTTACCTTAATCTTCCAAGAGCTGCCTCCCTGTGTCTGCCTAAATGACAAGTGCCATGACCATTAAAAACAAGCAAAATAGTGCTTTTGCCAAGAAAAGGGTGGACCAGATGATCCTTGAGGTCCCTTCCAACCTGGTATTGTGAGTCTACAAAATATAATGTGAAGAACCTTGGTGCAAGGACTTTCAAACTGGTTAATACTTTGAGCTACAGAATTAAACTTTTTCTACCTGACTAAATTATCAGTAAACATCCAACCTGACCACCCATTTTTCTCCTTAATGGACTAGCCAAACCACTTTATTGTATTCAGATGCACTGCCACACCAGCAATTCCATTCATGCTTATTTCATTAAAAAGAAGATAAAAATTACAGTTGAATACCAAATACAAAAACATAACATGCCACTTTAAGGGAGGTTTTTTTGAGCATATCATGAAGTATTTATTCAAAAACCAATACATTATTTAAAATCAAAAAGCCATCACTAACATTTAGGAGGCAAGATTCTATTTAAAGAATATCAAAGCCACTCTTGTTCAATTAAAACAACAAACCACCATAGACACACACAGAGAGAAGAGCGGAAAAAAAAGACAAACACAACAAACACCCCCAGCTTAACTCTGGCTTTCTTATCTGTTTGTATCACTGTCTTAGCAGTCCTGAAGTGTTATCATTGAAATTCAAGTTATTAAATGTGATTTGCCTTTAAATGTCAACTAAATGTTAAAAGCTTAAGCCAAACAACCACCCTAATCTTCTACAACACTTAGCTGTATGAATAAATGCAGTATGAGTGGGTTTAAATCTTGTGTCACATCTTCCCTCATACATATGCACAGGCTCAGTATTAGCAACTTTTCAGTATCAGTGACAAGACCTGTAAAAGGGACACATTCCACTCACACCACCCTGCACTTACAGGTGAATAAATGTGGGGTGTGATATGGAACAGGTACCATCAAAAATGAGCAGGGAAAACAAAGCATTTCCCCCTGCCCCCAATTTAACATTCTAGTTTCCTTAGATCAAAGCTATCAAGCTTACTACTTCCAAGCTGTCCTTTCCACATAAATGACATTGTAACTAGGGACAAAGGTAAGAAACATCCCATTTATTGGTCTTCTAGCTCATGAAAGTACACTTTTTTTCTGCTACCACAGGGCACAAGAAGTCTCCAGTGACTCAGATTTTCATGAACTAAAAGGCATTCACTGTACAAGGGGAGCTGAAATCCTTTTGGTGGCCAGGAACACCACTTCTGCTTTCAAGAAGAATATGTATGACTGCATGAAATATAAGATATGGTCCTGTTGTGAGTTTACCATCTAAGGCAATAAAAACAAAAGACTGGCCATGCTTCCTCATCTCGTTCAGAACAGGCTACTGAAAACGTTTCCACTAATAATGACCAGCTTAGATAATTACATGTGGCTGAACAACCTCAGACTGGAAAGTCACAGAAAACTGTTCACACTGTGATGGGAAATCAGTTTTCTAAGGCAGATAGGCCTGAGCACACAAAGGATGTGAGTAAGGAGTGGTACATTCTAATGTGCTCCTCAAAGTAAATGCCAAAGAACAAGTGCTGGCAAGAAAGAATTTAAGTTCAAGAAAACAAGAGGAATCCAAGCAATGATTGGATAACTTCGCTCAAACCTTCCTTGTGTTTAGAAACCTGGTGATGATTTTTCAACCTTCATGATATACCAGCTCAAACAAAACCCCAAAACGATCACTGCTCTTGTTCTACAAGCACAGTTTTCTGATGGAGAGTGCTGCCCACTCAGGTTTTCAGATTCGCATTTTCATGTTCTTAACTGACAACACTGTAATGCTGCCCAAGGTATTGGAGGGAGCAGGAAGGCAGTGTTCTTACCTAAAGGATTAAAGACAGCAGTTTCCTTGAGTATCTAATGCATATCACTTTAGAATTGGTTGTTTCATCCAAATAATGAAAAGCAGATCCAGAACATTGTTTTTAATAACAGAATCCAAATCAAAGTTCTACTTTAGATGTGTGCAAAATTTATTAGATGTATATTTAAATGCACAGGTTAGGAAAACACAAATCAGGATGCACACATTACTTAAAACCTTCCAATGGCATAGAGCATGAACAGGCTTTTAACTGAGTAACACAAATCTGTAATCTAAACCAAAGATACCAGAACAAGAATACTTAAAATGTTGCCTCTCCTCATTCTTTATTCTACCTGCTATTGTCCAACAGTGGCTGTCATTACCAGCACCTACCCACCCCAGGTGGAATGCATACCAGCAGAAATAAATGCTGTGGTAGGCTCTAAGACAAACAGAAGTTAAGAAAGGGGACATGGGTATTACCAAAACCACTCCCTGCTTGCAGTCTGAACACAAACTGGAGTCTAACAGAGCTACACTTACAAACATAAGGAGATTCAAAAGGAGTTCTGCTTTAGGAAAGACTAAGTTCATGACTTTTAAAACAAGGGGAAGAAAACTAACCAAAAACCCTCTGTACATGGTAGTAGTTAGAAGAAGGTATATTTAAGCCTGTGTCCTGATGAATGAGCATCAGGGTAAGGCACTCAGCTAATACAAAGCTTTTCATTTTCAAATCACCATTAGGACTGCTGCTCAGCAGCTGAAAACATCAGGAAAATGCAACTGTTAGATGGATATTCAACTTTCAAACTCACAGAGGTAACTCTATCATCACAAACACACCCTGGCAGAAAGCACACACCTTACAGCCTTCTTCAATTTATCAGTTTTGTTCAGTAAATGCAATTTAATTTACAAGATAACTGACCCTCAGAAGCACCAAACTGAAGCCTAGTCCCAATGCCACTGATCTAGCAAAATCAGCATCACCATAAACACACCTGATTGCCTTCAATATCCTTCCTCCTTCCCTGCCATCAACACCCACCTGCACAAGCTAAACTACACCATACAGCAACAAAATCGAAAACCTATAGATTCCAGGATAAACTATATCAATGAAGACAAATTTAGACTTACTAGCTTTTCACAGAAGTTCATGCTATTTCTCTTTTCAGCCTTTAAGAGTATGTCTAGAAAGCAAGTGAATTCCTCAGAATGCTCTTCTACCTTTCTAATCTGATCATTTGATGGAATGTAACTGTAAGAATCTGAGCGAAGCTGATCTTGAATCCAATTGCTTTTAAGCTGCTTAAGTCTCTTTCGTAACAAAGAGGCAGAAATGGAGTTTGCAGTTTGTGAATGACAATCACTAACCACCCACTGAGTGTTTCCAGTAACCATACAGCAATAAAGAGCACAATCTGACATGTGGATATATCCCACCAATGAAGCGAGTGGTCTGAAGAGCAGACACAGTAATAAAGGATTCTGCTCTACATGAGAAAGGCACTCTGGTTTGCCTGGCTTATTTAGCTCCTTTACTCAGGAGAACACCAACGTTATTACTGATCTTTTTGCCCCTGTTAATGAAAAGTTTGCAGAAAAAAAAGCTTTCTTAAGCCTTCTCATTTGATCTCAAGTATAAGGGCACCCCCACACCATCATAAGCATTAAAAGCACCAATGTAATTTAAACTGTTCTAATAAAATTAATCCTCCATTGCAAAAAGGCAAATAAAGCAAATTCTGCCACCTATTGTCTAAAGTATGCACTGACTTTGATTTCCATTTCCATTACGTTTAGTGACCTCTAAGCATCTGACAGCTTATCAGCTGACACAAACCTTAACTAGCACAAGAACTGCTTTATAAAAGAAAATATGCTTTAATGTTTAGAAGTAAATATTTTTACACCAAGTAAAGAGATAGAAGAAGGTGTTGAAAAGGCTACAAAAGAAAAATTTGATCTTTCTATTCTCATGTTTCATTCTCTTTTTCTGAATCCTAAAGAACTAAATATTAACAACATTTAATACAGAAAGCACCACATCGATTTCTCAACTCTTGGTATGTGCAGTTAGGCACAATTATTTTTAACCCTCATGTACTTCATTCAAACACTGACATTTTAGACACTCAGCATCTACTACCAAGTTTTATGAGCAGAAAGTAACTTTTAGTTTATTTGCCACACTTTCACCCATATGTCAGTATGTTTTATCATAAATTTTACTAGGCCACAGCACCAGTCCATGCTTGCTCCTGAGGATGGTTTATACAGATACGTTAATACTTCAATAACAAGAACATAGTGCCTATAAGCATGATGCTTTCCCCTTGTCATCACAGGTTTTGAATACTAACAAAAACTTGCAAATTTTGCTTGAAATCAGAGAAAGAAGCTGCACTGTTCATGGCAACGTACATAAACTTACTTGGAAAAGATGACCATGAGCTTCTTCCTGTTTTTTCTGGGTTCTGAATCTTCCTCAAACTCTTCCATCTCTTTTCCCAGGAAAACCTCTTGATGAAATTCCTTGTTAAGATGTCCATCCATCTCCATTTTGACCCCGTTCAAGTGATCTGGGGGCAGGATCTCGTTCTCATCTTTACTGTCAGCTGGCTTTTCTTTGAGGGCCGAATTATTTGCAGGCCTCGCATAAACATCCATCAGAAGAAATACAAACAGAAGAGACAAATACAGAGATCCCAAACTGCAGAGAAAGGCCTGTCTTGACATCATGTTTTTTTCCTTTTTATTCAGAGTATTGGCTGGTTAAATTTCTGTGAATGGACTAAATGATCTATAAACAAAAAGGAAAAACACACAGATTAAACTCTAGAACATCATGTCACTAATAAAACTTCTAAAATACAGAACCTACACACACACGTTTGCTGTGAAAGAATTGCAAAGTAAATAATAAATAAGCAACAAGAGATTAACTGTGCTAGTTTTCAGCCGGCACAATTGTAACCTCTGTCAGAGGACTACAAGAAAGCTGGAGAGGGACTTTTGACA
>NW_009924250.1:224836-225254 GCF_000696875.1 Nestor notabilis | reverse complement strand
CAACCCTAACCATTCTATGATTCTATGACCTCCCTTTTTGAAACACTGCCTCAAAACAGCATTAACCCTGTATCTTCTAAACGTCTGAATATTCTGTGGCTGTAAAACGCTTACTGAAACATTATATCTCTTTGTGCTCCAAGTACTAAGTTAGTTGATGTATTTCCCTCTGTTTTTTCCTGATTTGTTCCTATCATTAGTGTAACTCCAGAGCAGTTTAAACCCTGCAGAAGCCCATGAACATGAGCAGGATGCTGAAGCAGGGTTGTAGCAGCCCCGCCTGAGACTGCATGATATGGCTGTGAGATTGCCTCCGTCACTCTTCCATTAGTCCCTATCAGCTGCTGTTGAGCACAGTTGATGTGGGATGTTTCAGAAGCTGGTTAAAACTTCAAAACACAGCTTTATCAAAAAGGGG
>NW_009924250.1:218518-224824 GCF_000696875.1 Nestor notabilis | reverse complement strand
GTGTTGCTGGTTTTTTTACTTAATCTTCTGAACAAAATGTGTATTAATTGTCAAATGAGTTTGTCTAGTGATGGGGGGGTTTCAGCCTCAGAAAACTGAGTTTGTGGAGGCATTTCTAAAATAAAAACCCTGGTTTATGGTTTGAAATGAGATTTTTGTTTTTAAAAATTAAGCTAATTGCTAGTGGTTTATTGCACTGTGAAAATCCAAACAAAATGCTCTAACACTGTTACAATGAAAAGATTGATAGAACTGGGATGACTTTGTTCCAGCTGTAACATTTTTTTAAATGTTGATTTTTATTTCTTTTCCCTCTCTATTTAGGGGCAATAAATCTTTCAGAAGTACCATTTACTAATGGAAAATGAGATTCTCTCTCCCCTTCTTCTCTTCATCTTTCCATCCCCACCTCTGTCTGGGCAAGCAGACTGTGTCCTCTTTGGAGACAGGCGAACAGGGGGTGCTGTAGCTGCAGTAGTTTTGCATCTCTGGGAAGCAGCCATTCAGTTCCTTTTCCCACTGGTGAGCTCTTTTCCCAGCCTTTCCAAGGATGAGCTCCTGCGAGTGGTAACCCTTGGAAGAGGTCAGCACTGTGGACCTAGCACAGAGCAGTGTGTGTCTCCCTTTAACATCTTATCAAATAGCCTTGTGGCGAGTTGGTATTACTTCTATTCCTTCTGCTAAGCTTAGTTTGATAGAGGTGCAGTTGTTTAAAAAAAGTCAAGTAGGAATAAAAACAATATATAAACCTGCTTTGCTATGTGAAAGTATTAGAGTGCCTAATTTGCTATTGATGTGGCATCTCTAAGTAGTTTATTGATGAAGTGCTCTATTTGCTTTTCACTGCCCTGTTTTGTTCTTGGCCTTATCCCCAGGGCCTGTGAAACCCTTTAGAAATTCCCACTGGTGCTTTATAAATGAGAACAAAGCTAATCACCTCCTGGATCTCTCCTGCTGCTGAAAGAAACTAGCAGTCTGCTCAGTGAGTCTTTCTGCTCAACAATACCGCATTTTCGAAGTCAGTCAGAATTTTCTCTCTGTGAAGTGAGTTACCTTGGGGCTCTTACAAGTGATGGGGAATTAAATAAAAGCCCTGACATAACCAAAACCAATTAAGGACAATTCACAAGACTGTTTTATAACTGATGTAAAACAAGCATAGTTCAGTCTGTTAACCTACTTTTGCTTGCCACATCCCTCACCATTATCTTACAAGTATCATCATTTGGGTTTTTTTTTTATGAGGGAATGTTCTGCCATTTTGTGATTTGAACACAGGAAACAGTAAAAGAAAATTAACATCATGGATAAGTAGTAAAATTATCTATGTTCATATTTAATGCCATGTGGCTGACACAGCTGAGGTAAATGATATCCCAAAAGAGAGAATGACAAGGATCTTCCTTGAATCAAAGGTGTGAAAGATTATTTCCAAGTAAAGGATAAGCAGACATCCTCTGATACTTTCTGAACTTGTACATGGTTGTAAGTTTTGTTCGGAGCACATAAGAAGTGTACAATACATAGCCTGGCTTTCTTAGGCATTTAGAGGCTGTCAAAGCTGTGGTGAATACAGCACAAAGAGGATAATTTAATGTATCATGTAAAACATGATTAAGCGTGGGGAAGTAAAATGCTTGCTTCAGTCCTTCAGTGTGAAAGGGAGATAGTATTTGTGTCCATTTTATTTAAATTGTGTGTCTGTTGAGTAAGGAAGGGGCTTTCTAGCTCTGTGTATATGTAGTCCATACATCTGTTCTCGTACAGATGTTCTCATCCCTGAACTCCCCAGCTTTGCTGCTGCACAGCCAAACACAGGCCTGCCATGTCTCACACTGTGAGCACAGTGCTCCCCAAAGCTAGGGACAGTCACAACCTGCTCATAGGGGTCTGGTGGGGATGTTTGGTCATGATCTGGGGGGACTCCTTGACTAAATGTACCTGGAGCATCTGGTGTCAGAGCAGAGAAGGAATCATCCTCTGCAGTGGCCAAGGAGCGGACCGTGAAGCAGTACCACATGCCCAAAGGATTCTCTCTATGGAAGCATGCTCCCCTGCTGCAGTCTTTGTTATAACCTGCCCTTAAGCTCATCAGACATTCCCCTCCCTCCTCCCCTTCCCCATCACACAACCCAACACGGTTATTTGAAAGGCCTATAAATAACAAGGGAGGAAGACCCCTAATCCCTCCTGAAGATGGCCGCCTTGTCCCATTCACTCCAGCCCCAACATGAAAATCATATCCATCCTACAACTAGCTCTCCTTGTGGGACCTCCGTGGATCTCACGTGTTTTCCCCACTATGCTCACACATTCCCGTGCCCTGTTAACCAGTGCATTAAATTATTCATGGCAATGGCAGCTTAACACACTGTGCCTTCCTCTGTAGTAGTCCACATCAGTGAGTCAAACAAGTCTGCAGCATGACTGAGTCCCACGATTGTTCTGAAAACCACACAACCAGAGACACCCTTGTTTCTCCCTTTGATTTACTAAAGCAGTTCTCAGATTTATTACATTTTCTTGTCTCCTTGATGTACAGCTTAAGGGCAGTGGGCAGCCAATAAAAGATTCTCACCGCCTCGGGAAGGGTGGATTGTCACTGGTGAGATCCCACTGTGATGTATGATCATCAAATCACACTGGAGGTGGCATGTGTTCCTTTAGTCAGGCTCCATCAGCTGATAAAGTATGAGGTCAGAAACAGCAAGAGCTTTGGCGCACACAGAGAGGCTGATGAAGAACAATGTGATGTGGCTGTGATTTGGAGCTAGAGCTGCTTGTGGTGACAAGAACATCTGTTACAAGATGGTTACGGGGCACATGCACGGATTCGGTCCTGCTGATGCATGGTGCCTGTGCTGTTGAAGCTGGAAAGTAGTCAAAACCAAGAGAGGGACTTACAGCTACACTTACATTGTCACCACGTCTCCAAGATTGCTGTACTTGAGGTTAACCTGATCAGACTGGTCACCTTAGCTCACCCATGACATGGTTCTTTACTGGCTGTGATGGCACTCTGACAGTGATTTTGTCTTGCACATGCCCCCCCTCCCCCATGTGTTTGATAGGAGCAAAAACTAATGATCAACCCCTCCATGGCAAGGGGGTTGGAACTAGAAGATCTTAAGGTCCGTTCCAACACAAACCATTCTATGATCAATGAACCTCTGGCACTTTTTATGTGCCACTTTTTTAGGGTTTTTCTCTTGCAGTCCTGCACATATTGGTGCAAGGTGTTACAGATGTGGACCTCTGGATTCAACCCAGATTCAACTAACCCTGCATGCTGTAGCTTGCTACCTCTTTACAGACCACTTCTGGTGAGCAGAAAATTTATTCTGCTTGCTGCTCTACCTGTGTAGTGCTTTCTTGTCCTCACTCTCATCACCAGCTCGTGGCTGCTCACAGAATGAGATGTTAAATATCACACAGGCTAATGAGCACATCAAATTCCATCCCAGTGTGTACAGACCACTGCCTGGAATCAGGTATTTCACCCATCTTTGAATTGCATTATGCATTTAGTTTTTAATGGTCTTTGCAGATACTGATTTATTGCAATGTACTGTAGCATGCATTTGCTTACAGCTAAGCAACGATACCTGTGCAAGCTAAGTCTGACAAGGTTAGTACTTTAGTGCTATAACAGGTTATGAAGTCTGAAGGTGCAGGCATCCTGTTCACACGCAGCTGCCTCACCTCCTGTGTGCTGCATTCATCAGTCTCTAGGGACAGGACTTTAATTACACGCTGCAAAACATATTGTAGTTTTAGAAGATCAATTTTTAGTGTTGCTTCAAATAAAGTAGTAGAGTATCTTTCCTCCTAAAGGACTAGAAACATCACAGCAGCCGTTTGGCTGTCTACAGGTTTGGGCTGCAACACTTCGGCAACTCCTTGCCATCTGTAAGATGGTCTCCAGTCTAGCAAACTTGAAGTTAGAATTACTCACAGGAGTTAAGTTTGAAAGTTCTGGTGCTTATTAAACCACCACTGCTGGAAATAAATGTATTTCCAGAACTTGTAGGGTGATCAGGCAGGAAGGAAGGACATTGGGGCAAGAACTGGTTTTGATATTGTGAACCATTAGGAGCGTGTTTTTCCTGAGGTCTCAGCAGCACGTGCGCTGAGCGGTCTCGTTAGGATGGAGATAGGTGTTCACGTGCAGGGCTAGAGTCTCTGTACCTCTTGGATCTCAAATCTTTATCTTATAGTCCTGATTTATGTACCAATTTTCAGGCAGTCATTTTAAATACAGGTAAATTTATACCTACATTGTCTGAAATAGTACTGTCTTTATATAGAGTGTATGCACACAGAGATCTTAATCTACAGCTGATGTGTTTAATAGCTACAGTTAGGAATGGTTAAGAATACTTGATTTTATCTCAGTTATGCTTCTTATTAAGGAAGTTGTGTACTAGTGTCAGTGTTTTAATAAAACACAATAAAATGATGATGGTACAATCTGGGGGTGATATTAAAAATGAGAAGGACACATCTAGAATATAAAATACACTAGGAATTAATTCCTTTTGGTTTCCATTTTATTTACCTCAATGGCAGAAATTGCCATGAGGAAGTTCTTACGCAGTTCTCTGACTTTCTTTTAGAAGCAATGGGGTGTTCAGCTCTAGTAATGCAAGGGCTGGGGAGTTGCAGGCTTAACAGTGAGTGCAATACAAGTGAAGTATTTGAGAGGTGTTTGATTATCTGCTCTGTTTAAGTAATGAGTGCTGTACTGGGGCCAGAGGAGAGCCAGTACAACGTGGATATGACCAGACTGCTCCAGAAGGAACCAGTTCTAGTGTGAGCAGAAGACAATTTGCTCCACCCAGCTTCACGGCCAGCATCTCTCCCTAACCTCTTCTTATTTAGCAGTGTGAACCTATCCAGGGAGGTGTTTCCCATTGCCTCCAAGGCTGTTACACACCTAGTATGGGGATGCTGGCCAATGCTGCTAGGTGCACCAGGCAGCTGTAAAGAAGAGTGTGTGCTTCTCCCAGGAAGCTGGTAGAGAGTGGCTGGTCAGGGAAGGGCACAGCTCCAGGAGTGTGCAGTGTCCTGAGGGCAGTCTCACACTCTGAAATTCTGGCATTAGCTGAAAGGACCAGCTACTGTTATTACCATTCTCATAGACATGAACACCACTTTCCTTCTCCTGAAGCTAGTTTCAGCTCATGGAAGCAGCACCCATCTTGTGCCTACGCTGGTTTGTAGTCAAATTCTATGTTGTATTCACCAGACTAATGCATTAAAGAAATATCTAGGCTGCAATGTCATGTGGACCAAAAGTTAGGAAATGCTTGGTTTAAATTTCCCCATATAACCTGAACGGATGCTGCTCAGACATCCCATCTCTGTGCTGGATGCATGAAGGTTCAGGTCAAAAAGCTTAATGGGACAGTGTAATTAAAAATCAGTTTAATGCCTGCACATAAGTGTGACTGAATTCAGCCTTCACAAACAATTCCAAATATGCCATTTCTGGCCATATTCCGTGATTTGGATGTCAACTGCTTCTACCCTGCATAGCAAGACTCTGATGTGGTGCTGATATATAAACTCCTGCAATTTGTGAAGGCCAAATCTAAGCATAAATTATCTTACATGAGTATAATAAACTACCTTACCATCATCTACAGTGAGTGACTCCTGAGCCATCAGTACAGTAACTGAGAGGCGTTGGTGGTCCTGATACGCTCATTAGTCTGTGCATGTCTGTGTGGTTTGGGTCTGGGATGTTTGAAAAGGATTTCTGTCTCGTGTTTGGCTCAAAAGATAAGGAGGATGAATACAATCCAGAATCCTCTTTCCTGCCCTTCAAAGGCAAGGGCCTCCATATGCTACTGTTGGGCTGTTTATGAAGGAAAGTGATAGCCCTAATTTCTCAGCTGGGGAATTCCTGCCCCTGACAGGGAAGGGGAAGAAGTAAGTTTTAGTGATGGATATGTTTGCACTACTGCAGAGGGAGAAGCCTAAGACAACCTTCCTTTTTCTTTTCTTCGTGCCTGGGCATGGAACCCCTCTGTCCATCACGGGGGCCCCAGAGTGGTGTGATGGGATTGTGACGTGAAACACCATCTCCCTCCACCATCTCCCAGCTGCATCTGCTCTGGCAGCTCAGCAATGCCTCCAGGTAATATCTGCCAACAGGTTCAGCCCATCCTCAGCATGCTGATAGATGAGCTCAGGTGGTTCATGAGCACAGACAGGTTGAAGGCTGATGCTTTGGCTGGGACACGTTTGCTTTGGCCAACTCTCCTACAAGCACAACTGCAGAGAGCAGAGGTGCTTGCGGGG
>NW_009924250.1:200913-218487 GCF_000696875.1 Nestor notabilis | reverse complement strand
GCAGGAATTCAGAATGAGCCCTGGCTTGAACTCTCAGTGTGTGCCTCTCAGCTCCCTGGGATGCTTCAGTCCTGCTGGAGTGTTGCCAGCATGTTTTCATGCCTAAGGAAACTGAACAGTGAAATAACAGGGGTTTAACATGAAATGCCTCAACCAAAGCAGAGTGGAATTTCCCAAGGCAAAGATACTTCTTCACCCCAAGGGCATTCCCTGTGCGGAGTGTGAATACCTGCTTCCAAGAAATGGAGATTTGATCCCTTCCCAGAGAAAGGTCACGAGAATCCTTTGTAAAGGCAAGGATTAAGTAACATAGGATGGGCTAGCTTTCCCAGTAATAGATATTAATTCACTTTTAGAAAGAAAGAGAAGAAAAGGAGAGAAATGTCCTTGTTCTGCTCAAACATATCTTCATGGGTAAGATTTAAAGCCTTTGGCTGTATGAATATGTTGCTCAATAACCTGAACATCTGTTAGCTCAGTGCCCATTGTAAAAATGCTTGGATAATATTCTATAGAGCACATTCCCTCTCTGATTCAACTTAACACAAAAACATTTCAAATTTATACTATGGTGACGGTGAATCTGAACAAAGTTACTTTCTTCACTGTTGGGCCTGTGAAGTCACAAGGAATGTAGCTGTGATGGGCAGCTTAGGAAATCAGGGCTGTGTTTGCTCAGAATGAGTATTTGCTGTTACAAAGAATTTTCCTTTATTCTGTAAGGATGATATCAACTGTTCCTAGTCCAAATTAACTGTTTAACTGATAACGTTCTGAGAGAGAGACTGGAGCATGAGAGGGGAAAGAGATAATGAGCGAGATTTTCACTTTTGCTCTGCCCCTTCTGTAATGAATAGAAGAAGAACAGTGAAGAAGAATCCATAAAAGCCCCAAACGCAGCTGGAAGAAATGTTTTCCCATGCCAAAACAGCCATTGGTCTGTCTTCTCAAAACGCTTTCAGAAGCACTGATGTTTTGAGAAGAGGATGCTGGAGACAGAAGGATGCAGAGCAAGAGCAGAGTGGCTGCCGCAGGCACAGCTCTGCTGTCCAGAAGGCAGTTGCTGTGGGGTGTGTTAGCCAGTGTCCCCTAAGTCATCTAAGCTGTGCAGAATAGCTTGGGATCAGGAACACTCCAAGGTATCTTAAGGCCATTTTAGCCTTACTCCCAGAGCTGCAAGATTCTCAGTTTGGTAAAAATCTGATTTAATATCATAATATCTCTCATAAAGAGAAAGATGTCTCTTGTCGTTTAGAGACTTCCCATTTCTCCCCTTGCAGCTAAGGCACTGAATTGAATCCTTAACTAAGCCTACCCCCCAGAAAGTACCTGCTGACCTGAGAATACCACCAAGATTGTTTCTGTCTCAGATCTGCTTTTTCTTAAATGGTTATAGAGAACTTCAGAGCTCTGATTCTAGGTACAAGGCAGATTTAACAGCAGCAGCTGAACTGGTGACCACCCCTGCTTGCCCAAGGGAACTGCTCCTAGGAGGGGCCATGGGAAGCACCGCTCTGCTACTACTGGTGAACCCTTAGCCCAGTGGGATAAACTGAAACCACCAGCCAGGATACTTGCCTCCTGTTTCCCAGAGAGGAATTTTGAGCTGGCTTTTTTTGTCCATGCTGAGGATTGTTCACTGGTATTATAAATTGTGAACTCTACCTCACCGTTTTATCTTGCAGGATAGCGTGTTCTTCACCCGTCTGATAAGAATCGTCGAGCTTCTTTGTGTATAAATCTGTTAGGTCATGCCAGCGTTTTCCAGCTATTGTTTTAGGAGTCCCCTTCCGGTATTTAAAAAGGGGAAATATCTTCTTTAATATCATCTTCCAGCTTTGAAGCTGTGCTGTACAACAAAGACAGACAAACATTTAATTCTCCCCTAATCCTTTAAATATCCTTACAAGCACATGGCGTTCACGCACTGTTAAGCCCGTCTCCTGTAGCAGCTGTACGTCTTCTTTTAACTTTGCCTTTAAAGCCTTCAGCTTCAACTGGGGTGGAACAGGAGCCCGCGATACTTCACCCTGTGGTGGCTGTCTTTCTGGGTGGTATGGAGAGGGATGGTTTTCCATAATAAAGCCATCATCTTGATTGAATTGCAGATATCTAATCCTCACACAAGCTACTCCTGTTTGGTTTTGTGAAGTGAACAAAGACATCAACTTAGACAAGCTCCGGGCTGGATTCGGGTATCTCTGGGACCTTCTGATCATTCCAGCGATTAGCCAGCCTGCCTTGGTAACTTTAACACAAAAGGGCAAGTATAGAATCAAAACCTTTTTCTTCAGGAAAGGGGGCTCAAATGGAACATTTCCTTAACTTCACCCCCCAGAAAAAGCCTGAAGGGGCAGGCAAGACAGCTGAGACAAACCCAACCTTCTTAAGCCTCCTGCTGTGATTTTATGGTATGGGACTGGAGTGGGCTTCAAGTAGCTGCACTACAGGACAGGGGGTGGGGTGTTGATGTTCATATGAATTAGTGAGTAGTGATTGATTTAAGCCCTGCAAAAATCTTACAGATTTTTCCCCTTTTTGTCCTCGACATGAAAACTTTCTGCTTGTTTTCCATAGTTTTTCTGACTATCTGTGAGGACCCACAGACATTTAGGCCATTCCACTGGCTGAAGGCAGATAAACTGTACCAGTATCATTTCTGTCAGCTGCCTAACCAGGTCCTGAGGACCTTCAGACTGCATACTCTCCTCACACAGTCCATCCTCATATTATCCTTCATGTTAAAAACTCCTACCTGACATCTATCCTGAACCTGTTCTTTCTTGGCCTGTACAAATCAACATGGAAATACATAATCTTTTTTCCTGGCAGCAGTGATTTAATCCATTCGAAGACTTTTTATCCTATACCCACTCATACCTCCTCTTATTTAGGCTAACCAACCTTAGTTCTTGTCTATCATCATTTGCATTGCTTATTTCTGCATGGACTACTTCATATTACCAAGGTGCTCCTATTCTGCAAGCACTGGTGGGTCTAAAAACTGAGAGCCAGACATCCCTATTTTGATCAGCATGGCCATGGGAGCCAGGCTTTGGGCTCCTTTTAGAATATCTTGCTTTAGATCAAAGGCTGTGAAGCCTGGTGTCAGCATCCTCTGATGGCACCTTAGATAGTTTAATATAAAGTAGAATTTCTGGGGCTAATCTGACATCCAAATACACAACTGCACTGTTAAGATGTTGGTGGCCATTGAGACACTTTTCTTTCTTGCACGCTTTTGTTTGCTGAAAGCTAAAGCTAAACCAGCTCTAATAGCAGGAAGCTTTGGAGGCACAGCAAAGGGTATGAAAAGGACACTTTAATTCATTTATTTTTTTTAAGAAAACCAAAATAGACCACTATTGAGTCTTAAAATGACAGATGTAACAAGAGTATTTCTGGGTTTTTTTTCAGTTTTATGCACTTGAGTCACTCTTAAAAGGGTTATATTTAATGTTAAAAAAATAATGAAATGTTTTTCAGGATGGCTTCTATTTTTCCTGTTTCTTCGTGATTTACTTCTTTAAAAGGCACTGTCTTGTTGACATTGGAAAGCTTCTCTTTGTAACCCTCTATGAGAAGGTTTTAAACTCACCAGCATAAACAGATGGTCTGTTGGTATTTGGATGTAAGAAGCTAGAAGATTATATTGTAAACCAGACTAGACTAAGTCTCTGGGGTTGGAGGGAAAGTTAACTAATAAGATTAGCATGCGATGGCTTTACTATAGTTAAGATCTACACAATTAATCAAGACCACTGTGACACATTATAATATAAAGATGTGATGTGAATATGGGGAAACTCCTTTGATTAGTGGATTTGTCTCTGGAATGAAGGGAAAGCTTGGCTTTGAGGCAGTGTTATGCATGAAATCCTGATTTTAGCTGTACTAATGTAGTTAACTTGCTGCTCACATGTGAATAAGGATACCATGTAGCCATGCAGCTTTGATGAGCCTTTTGGGAACACACATGGTGGTTTTGCCTCTGCTGTAGACATCCTGTGAGCCTGGCTATCCAACAGACCAAGGCTAACATCTTCACACTAAAGAAACCACAGGAGAGAGTACAACAGGTTTCTTTACACCAGTTTTAATTTGATGTAGAGTTCAGATACTCACAGAGTTACTATGAATAACATATGCCAGCTAGAAGTCTTGATGAAGGGCAAGTAACATGGAAGAAAAGCAGATCCTTAGGAGAAGAATTAAGTCAAAAAAAGAATAAACCACCATTGGCAAAGTTGTTATGAGGATTCACAAAGTGTTATTTCAGCCAATGTGTGTATTTTTAGACATTCCTCAGTATTTACCTTAAAGACACTGCTACGTTTGATGAATCAAATAATATGGCACATGCATTCTGACACATTTCTCTTTTTAAAAACACTTTTGGAAAATCTATCAAATTCCTTCTAAAATAAGTTCAAAGAGATACAGCCAACTCGCTGAGTCCACAGATACGCTTTTCCTAGAGAAAGTTAGATGTCTTTCACTAATGGAAATTACATTTATATATGAATTATACTGATATATTAACCTGACTGGCACATGTGTCCAGTAATTCATGAGATCAGTTTATGGAACTAGCCCTGTGGGCTCCTTCTACAAGAAGGAGCTTTTCAAATCAGATCCTCAAATACTAACACAGTAATTTCCAGTAAGGATTCCTCAGCCAGCTGCTACTCTGGAGCTAGTGCTCTTCCCTGTTGTACTTAGAGACCAGGTCAGCACAAAAGGCAATTTGAATACATTCCTGGTTTTATTTCCACCATGTCACTCCAGTGTAACAGTGTCAAAGGCAATCTCTGCCCTTTTGTGATGTTCATTGACCTTCACGGTGACCAGGAACCTTTTCCTTTTATGTCAAATCAACACTGAGGGATAGATTTTGCCATCAGATCTGTTAACTTGACCGTGAGCTGCAGGGATGCACTCCATTCAGCATTTCACCCAGATGCCTCACAGCACTGCAGGATTTTCCCAATGTTCCCACACACGAAGGATGAAACAGAGCAACTGTGTCTTGTAGAACAAGGCAGACCAGTCAGCCAGAGTGAAAACATCGCAGGCAGCTCTCCAAAAAACACGGATAGAGCATCTTTGTTGTCTCAAGCCATGTACAGGAACGCAGGACATGTCTGAGGAGCATGAGCTGCGCACCAGGCACATGCAGCACAGCCAGAGGGGCTTTAACTGTGCTGCTCCAGGAGATGCAGACTGGCTCTGTCATTGCACGTCCCGGGCAGCTCCTCTAACCTGGTACTCAGGCAGCAAAGACACAAGCATCAATACAGGGTCACCAGCAGCTGCAGCCGCAGCCACATGCTGGGTGCTTGATCTTAAACACAGGGGAGGTTGAAACACTACAGAGAAAACGATCATTTAAGCTTCAGCTCTTTCATAGGATTTCCTTATAATGAGAATGCAAGATTGGCAAATGCTAGTTTGGGGTTGGGCTTCTTTCTTTTTTTTTTTTTTTTTTTTTTTTTTTTTTTTTCTCTTCAAACCTAGGTTTTTAAGTCCTCAACAGGCTGTTTTCATAGAATCATGGAATGTTTGGGTTGGAAAGGACCTTAAAATCATCCAGTTCCAACCCCCTGCCATAGGCAGGGACACCTTCCACTAGAGCAGGTTGCTCAAAGCACCATCCAGCCTGGCCTTAAACACTGCCAGGGATGGGGCAGCCACAGCTTCTCTGAGTACCCTCTGCCAGCGCCTCAGCACCCTCACAGTAAAGAACTTCTTCCTTAGATCTAACCTGAACTTCCCCTGTTTAAGTTTCAACCCATTCCCCCTTGTCCTATTGCTGCAGTCCCTCTTCAGCATCCTTGTAGGCCCCTTTCAGACACTGGAAGGCTGCTATGAGGTCTTCATGCAGCCTTCTCTTCTCCAGGATGTCTTCATATGGGAGGTGCTCCAGCTCCTTTATCCACCTGGCCCTCCTTTGGACTTGCTCCTACAGTTCCATGTCCTTCTTATGTTGGGGACACTGGAACTGTATGTAGTGCTCCGATGGGGTCAGCTTGCTTGATGGGTTCTGTAGCATACAGATTGGGATTTCACTCTGTGAGTCCTCCAGTAAGACAGTAACTTGTGGCTGAGCTAGTTTATAACATTTTTGTGAACAAGAAGTCAAAAATGAAATGAATTTTTTATCTTATTTAAACCGATACTCAAGATGTGATTTGGAACCCCGTTCAAGGGGCTCTGTCAAAGTGGTCTACATGACCCAGAATGCCTCATTTAAAAATTAGGGTGATGCAAGCTCTTACTATAGTCTAAGCTTTTATTGCAGCAGGATCTTCTCCATGTCATAGCTGGTCCCTGCGGCTGCCAGGCAGCTGTGCTGCTATGGGAGGAAACAGAGATCTTGTCTGTGCCGCCCATCAGAGGTTGCAGAGCTTCCCACCCAGTGTTTGGATGCAGTGGGAAAGGTCAGTGCTCGCCCGGATCTGGTGCAGTTCCTGCTGTGCTGCATCTGGCTGGGCAGGGAAAACATTCACTGCCACTTGTGCCTCCCACCCCATCCATGTGCTCTTGCTGCATACCTCAACCTGCGCACAGGAGACAGGTCTGGGGACATTTCCTGGCATGGAGGTGGCACAGGGTGACTTTGCGTCCATATTATTATACCCTCTTATTCCTCTTATCCTGCATCCAAAGTTGGAATTGCTCTTGGTTGCAGGACGTGTTTGGGAGGATGATCACTGGACATGAGCACTACCAGGGACCTTCTCAGGCTGGTGGCACAGACAGCTGTGCTCCAGCGCCTGGGAGGGGTTCCTGGCTGTTTTTCAGCTCACTGACCTATTTATTTCAGACATACTTGTGTGAATCAATCCACAGCCCAACACAATCTGGTGCATGCTGGAATTTCTTTAGGCTAAAACAAGGCATAAAGCAAGGCAGGCAGGGAGGGAAGGAGGAGAAGCCTGGTTTCTGGCATCCCATTAGGGGTCACTGCTAGTGGGGAGAGAGGAGTGGATATCTCCAGGGTATGATCCAGGGCAGGGCATAGGCCTGGGGACCTGGCCAGCCCTCTTGGGGTACCCAGCTCTCTGCTTTAGCAGGATCCCATAGGAAATCGCTGTCCTGCAAGACAACACTAACCCGTTCACCAGGAGCTAAAATACCATGTGTTACTTGTTAACCCTTGCGGGTAATGAAACCACGTCTTCAGCCAGCAGGAAAACATCACAGCTCTCCTGCAAAGAGGCAGATGGAGCTCCCAGAAGCTGCCAGATGCACATTTTCCTCACCCCACTCCTAAAATATCACTGCAATTTTAATTTACTCAGAACAAACCAGCAGTTGACTAAACAGACATTCATCATAAAATCCATATTAAGAAATGAGACACTTGGGATAATTTTGATTGATTTACTTGGCAGAGTTTTGATAGCTACTGAAAAACATACTATTCATGTTTAGGTGAAAAATAAATGGAGTCAAATAAGTGTCACTGCATAGTACTAGGAGGTATATACAGCCACATGTAAAAATGCATAAACACAAACATTTCTGTACAGCAACTTTTCCTTTCAGTCTGTATAGAGAAACACTGGTTTATAATATGGGGAAAATATAAAGCAGACATACATGCAACAAGGACATGACAGTTACATAGGTCCCACCTGCCTCCCAAGAGCTGCAATAATAGTAACAATAATAATAATATTAATAATAAAAGCCTTTTTCAGGGAAAAAATTTGAAACCTGGAATGTTTTCATGTTGAGGTTTCCAGAGAGCTTCAGATGTCAGACATATCTGAAGGTGATTTAAAGGCTTGATTCAAAGCCCTGTGAAGGCAATGGAAAGACTCCATTGGTTTCGGTGAGCTTGGGGTCAGACCCAGCTGTTGAACCATGATCCCATTCTGCCCTCCCCCAAAATCCAAAGTTGAAGTCTGCAGATAAAAATAAACAATCGTATCATACAAAACTTTGTATATAGAATACAAAAGGTAACCGTTGACTTCTTGTATAAAATACAACTTTTCGATAGTATATTTATTTCACATATGTATAAATATAACCCAAATAATATGATTTTTATTATTCCTACCAAAATATTATTACTTTTTGGTTGGTATTTTTTTACAAAAGTTTACAAAACAAATAATTCTTTATATTTACAACCCAATACTGCGAAGAGTGCCCAGTCCATGATGAAAAATAGACTATAAGGATAGTGCACTTAGCCATGGCAAAGAAAGAGAAAAAAGACACTAGCTCTGTTCAGATACAAGTGTTCTGAAGAAATGATACTGGATTCAAGTTTTGGTTGCAGGAGTCTTTTGAGCTCACATTCCAAATGCATCAGGACTGCAAATGGCCTCTGTCTTTGTAGAATTCAGACAGGATGACATTTTGATCCCAGTGATGGCACTCACAGCCCAGTGTCTTCTTCACTCCATGCTGAGGCCAACAGGGCAAAGCTCAGCTTTGAATCCACCACTGGGTGATATCCTGAAGTCTTGGGACCAGCTCCTCAGCTGAACAATTTTTTTACATCATTTGAGGATCTGGAAAACACTCTTGTCTTAATACAGAAACCAGTGGTGGCCTCTTCAATGGCATGTGTGGATAGTTGAAGTTACCTGACTTCAGTGCCCATTGCTCATGATGATACCAACTCAGCCTTGGCCTTAGTGTCATCGCAGTTGTCTGTTCCTACCAGAGCTTCGGCAGTCAGTGCTGACCTGCTCATGGACGTGGTGTGTGCCTCTGTATGAAAAGATGAGCCAACCTTCCCTCCACTTTGAACTATGTAGCTGCTATTTCAGCCTAGTTTTGCACAGTTAACTGGGGACTCATTTGTTAGAGTGCATCTGTATCTCTCCAAAGTGAGGTGGGGTGCTAGTGACCTGGGCTGAAAAGTTCTTTAAAGACTTGGAAAGACTTGTACTAAAGGGCCATGTGCCCCCCAACCAAAACTGGAGACAAGAGGGAGCTTTCTGGGCAGCTGAGCCACCACGTTACCCAGTGCAGGGGTGTGCAACCATCACTAGCTGGGGCAGCAAAGGGACTCTTCAACAGGCTTTCTTGTCCTTCCTACGACAAGCATGCCATGGACCAGCCCACTTCAGCTGGCACATCTAGCTAAATGCCCATGTCACACCTTTCCTGGAGGTGCTGGTGCTTGTTTGTGCACCAGCTTCTTGAAACATCATGAACAATTGTGCCCACATAAAATGACAGGGTGAAATGACTGGTTTTTGCCTTATTAAAGCCTCTCTTGAGAACTAGGTCAGATAAGTGCAGAGGCTATTGTCAAGTAGTCTACTCATCCCAGTGCCACTAACAAGGGTGAATAAAGAACTTGCACGGGGCAGAGCAATGCCTCTTGGCACTGAGGCATGTGAATGCAGGCATTGTATTCCTTTGCCACATCTCGTTTTAGCTAATTCAGAGGAGGCTGTAAAAGACATCACAGCACATCATTTTAAAGAACAGCATTTTTCATTTGAATTGTAAGAGCTGTTCCCTTCTGTGAATTCTCCTGTCTGACTCACCGCAGAGCTGCTTTACAGTGACACAGCAACTCCTTCTGATGTCCTTACTGACCAAGTTCACAGGAGAAACTTTTAACATGGTTGAGACTATTTCCTGACACCAAGGTCAGGAAGTGTGAAACAATCTGTATCCTCACTGCTCTGCTCTGTTTGCCTCTGGTGGCTGCAAGGTGGCTGCCGACTGTCCATGGGAATGGTCCTTGCCTAGGGTTAACCCCCTCATGATGCACAGAAATTGGTTAGCTGGGCCATCTCAAAACCCAGAGCAGGTGATTTTGTCCAGTACCCAGAAATATTGCCCCAAACTGTTTCATTTACATGCACAGATGTGGCTTAGTGGAGCCTCCTACTGTGAGTAACCCAGTTTCAGAGGCTGAGCCACTCATACTCTGCTTGATGGAGGCTGTGGGGACCTGGGCTACCACTGGGCCTCTTCTGGCTCCCCCCATATGGCAAATGGAAAGGGGGATAGAGCCAAAATGCTGTGCAATCAGAACTGTAACCTCTCCCAGATAGAGATGCTGGCATTTCTGCTGGGGTAAACCTGTTCAGTAGAAGAGGACCGGCCTGAACTACCTGACAGTTGCCAGGGGCTAAGATGAGGATAGCAGCTTAGCTGAGCCACTTCATGCATTTGCCTTCCTCTAAGCTGGACTGGAAAAGTAGTTGGTAAGGGTCAAACCATGAGCACCCTTCTCACTTAAGTTGTCCATTAAGTCCCTGCGGTAGGGCAAGGTGGCAAAGCGAGGATCCTGACCTTTGGTGTAGTTCATCTCATGTTTCCCTCAATGCCCAAAATGATTGTGCTGCTGGCAGGACAGTAGAGTCCTCTGATACGTGCTGCAAGCACTGATGAAAGGGAGGAAGTGAACTCTAGAGCACAGTGAGTAACACACTGGATGATGTGTTTCCTTCTTCCCTTGGATGAGACCACTTACCCTTTTGTGTGCTACAAAACATAGAGGGTTTAAACCAAAACCATCAGGAAAGCACATGTGAGTTTGTACTGTGTAGAAGCGAACAGTTTTTGTAACACAATGAGATTTACACAGGGCCTGACGCCATGAGGGCCGAGTAGTCCTGAGGAAGTTAAGGGCTATGAACCTGTTCAGGCTGAAGAGCTCTGGACCACTTGGGCTTGTAGTTTGCACTCAGAGAAATGATATTGCACAGCCAGTGTCTGGTGCTTGCGTGTGTGGGAAGCTAAACATGCTTCTCCATGCAGCTCCCTTGAAAAGAACTGGTTTGCAATGTGCTGGGCACCAGTGTGGGGAACAGACCCTTCATGTGCTCTCACTCCATTGTGGCAGGCTTGAATATCACTTACGTTATTGTTCATCAGGGAGACTTCAGTTTTATTCCTAGAGCAACTCTTCGAACAGGGCAGTTGCCCCGTATGGTATCTTAAAGGACAGCCCAGTTACTGGAGTGTAAATTAATCAAGCAGGTTGTTGGCATCTAAAGAGAAAGCTCATGTCCTTACTGCCTTTTAATCTGGTTGACCCTTGGTACTGTCACTTACGAGTGGTTCCCCAAAATTTCATCGAGGTTGATGTCTTTCATCCAGTCATCGTTACCAGGTTCTGTTTTCAGTAAAGAATCTATAAAGTCTGAGTCACTGTTGAGTGCAGGTCCTATACTGTCACCTTGCTGGTTCAGAAAGTCAAACGCTAGGTCATTGCCATGGTCACTTCCTTGGTAAGCCCGGGAGTTTTGGGTGGTAGATGTGAAACTGGTTGATGGCAGAGATGACGGAGGCGTCATACTTGTTCCTGGCTGATTCAAGGTGGGCACAGTCTGTCCTCTCAGCTGGTTAGGTCTTACGCTGAGACCTCGTAGTGAGCCAGCGGATTGTCCATTTAGAGTCTGCTGCATTTGGTTTAGAGGAGGCCTCATTTGGACTCCCGCTGTTAACTGGTTAGGAGGTGCCAGTGCACGCTGAGGAAAATGCTGGTTGCCTACGCTGCGTTGTAAAGACTGGTTAGGATACGGAGTGCCAGCAGGGAAACGGACCCCCGCAGGTTTCAGTGCATCCTGCTGCTTCACTGCAGCTTCCTGCGGCGCCCAGTTCTGGGCAGTGGCAGTAGCTGTGATCATCACGTTGGCCGGCCTTTGCGCGGGGATACCTGTGGCTCCATGGCTCAAGCTTGGCCTTACTTGCTGCGTGTTGACCACCGACCCCGACCCAAAAGCCGCTGCATTGTTCCCCTGCGCCATGGTTTGCTGTCGAGACATCATGGGGTTGTTCTGACTGGGCAGGACTTGGTTTTGGTTCCTGTGTGGCTGCATCTGATTCATTCCTGAAGTCACGTTGTATGAACTTGGTTGGTTGCAAGGAAGGTTCCCGTAGCAGTGGCAGGAACAGAAGGCATTCGGGTCCCAGCAGGGGTGGACATGATGCTGGAGCTCTGGGTCATGAGGCTGTGAGTTGAAATTGGGTTGGATAAGGACATGTTGTTGGAGCTCATACTCACTGCTGGTGAACCACCTGGAAAGGAGAAAACAAAAGCATTGAAACAAACAAGAGCATCAATGTGTGGTGCCATTCATAAGTTAAAAACACAGTTTTCTAGCAGCAGAATATCTTGAAGAAGGTACTTTGCTCTTCAGAGGACTTACATGAACTTGCTCGAGGTTTAAAGATGCCTATCATTCAAAGGGCGGTTTGGCCTGCATGAAGCCATTCTGCCCTGTAGCCGACACCTGCCAGTGAATCACAAGAGCCTCCAAACCTCACACAAGCTCACTTGTGGCAGATTTGCAGCGACATACTCTCTGTTTTGAAGCCACAATAAGTCATTTATGCAATGTAAGCTGATTGCTTATGCAAGGCTCTGAATTAATTCCTGAGAGATTGGCTGAAGAAGACCAAATGTTTCTAAACACAGCCAGTGTAGATGGCACTGTGGAGACCCCACCTCAGCACACAATGAGCTGCTCCACAGTTTAATTCCCTTTGTTACCGTTGCTTCCAGTACAAGCCCTACAAGAAGAAGTCAGGTTCAAGGCAAATGAAAGATGTTTCTTCACCCAACGTGTGGGTCAGCAAGGAAATCTTTGCCACGTTTGACAGTATGAGCTATATTCTTGTACCATTCTGGGTGGCTCCCAAAGTGTGAGAGCTGTTGGATAGTCTTGCTACACAGGTACCACCACATTTTGGGAGTTCCCTGAGCCTCCCCCACAGAAGACATGGAGGAACATACAGCCCTGGAGCTTTGCTATGTTGTAGGTAGCAACTATTAGCAATTGCTGGACATGGGACACTGCCTTGGTTTGATCTTTCATATATACAACAAAACCACACCAAATTTGACTAACTTTGACTTCATCATCCATCTTGTATTAGTCTGTGTGATTAATTTGTTGGTCCACCATCAATTCCTTCTTACTGCACAGGTCACACCTGCACCGTTCTCCAGATCATCAGTCTCAGTGTGTGGCATGTTTTCCAGTCCTTCAATCCTTCTAACCTCTTTTCAGAACTTGACAGTTTTCAACATTTGATTTCAAGAGTATTTCAAGACCCATCGCAGCTGGTCACAGAAACAGCTCTTCCACATCTCCAGGATGGATGTAAAGTAAGCTCTTGTTTTCTTGTTCAGCATCATCTCAGACTATGTTTGTCTTTTGGTTGAAATCACATGGCCTGTTTACAGTGATTTTGGAGACCTAACAGCCATTTCCTTACGTGTTATGCTGATTTGGTACTACTCTGCTTTTTAACCACAACAGGCGGTACAAAGTCAGATGCTTTAAAGGACATGAAAGGAACAACTATTACTGTTATCAGCCAAAGTTGTGGTTTCATTGAACAAAATACCACACTGGTTTGCAAAGATTCTTTTACATCAATCCATATTGCCTGACACTAATTATATTCCCTTCCCAATTCTTCCTTATTCACGCTGTATCAGCTCCCCCGTATTTTTGCTGAGCTCTGCATTTGGTCACTAGGGCTGCAATTACCTACTTAACTCTTCTAATTTTTGGCATGGCATTAGCAGTCTTCCTTGGAGTTTCAAGACTAAATAAAGAGTGACATTAACAATTTGGAGAACCTCTCAGCCAGCTCTTTCAGAACTCTTGAAGACAAATCATGCACATACATATTTAAAGAGTCTATGTTTAGGAACAGCTGTTTAATATACTGTTCCAGTTGAAATTTCATCATAATGATGTTCAGTTCCCTCAGACTGGGAATGAAGAAAAAATTACCATATATTTCTGCCTTTTCTGCATTATTTTTATACATCTATGTGCTATTTTCATTTATTAATGGATGAAAAGGGTTCCTTCTTTTTAAGTACTTAAAAATACTCTCTTCCTAAGCCATTATTAACACTAAGCATGACTCCACAAGCAGAGTTGCTTGTTCCAAGTCAATATAAACAGAGGCCTAGCCTAAGAACCTCATGTTATCCTGGAAGGCAGGCTTTCCCACCAACTGGAGCTAAGCTGGAGATACTCACTGTAGACAATCTAACTGTACTAACTTAAGCATCTAAATTCAGTCCCCAGGCTGGACAGCCCCTGGGACAGGAGATGCTATGAGGATCCACCTGGTTTTACCCCCACAGGGACAATCAGATTCTCACAATCAGGGCTCAGCAGACAAGCTCACAGTTAGCCCTGTCTTTGGCTTTGCTAGTGGCTTGTGCATTGCTCCCTGCTTTCTGGCAATACTATAACATCTTTCTGCAGGAGTGATAGAGATGGGGGCCCTCATTCTTTGTTCCCTTATGCCAGCACAGGAATCAGTGGTGTTTCAGAAGGCCTGGAACAGCCATCTGGGGAGAGCTGGTTCTCTCCCTCCATCTGAACTACAAGTCTGTGGAGTCCCTTCACTTGCCACTGGCATGAAGCCCCTCCTGGGGTGACCCATCACACTGCCCTGCCAATGCCATGCTCCTTAACGAGCACAAGCGGCTGGGACGTGGGTTGTACTTGTTGTGCAACAGGCAAAGCTTCCTCTTTCTTTGTATTGCTATTTTTATCCTTTTTTATTTTTAATGCAAACATTTTCCGTTCTGATTTCTTCCAGATGGGAAGAAACCCTTCCCTGGCAGCGCTGTGTTTAGCAGCTGGCCACTCCAGACTGCAGCCAGTCCCAGAAACGCCTTTCCTGCCCGATTCACCTGCTCTTGTCTTGGGGTTTCTTTCACCGTGGCACTACGGTGAAAAGCAGAGAGCAATAAAATGCTTAACCAAGTGTCACCAACCCCCTATGTTAATTTATTCAACTTTTTGTCTCTTCTTCCATGACCTGAGCAAAGCTATTCCCAGAAAAAGGAACAGATTCCCTGCTGTTATTCCCTTATGCAAGAGTTTCCTAATCGCTCCATCTGGTAGCTCTGCTGCTGAGCTTCCAGCACAGCCCTTTCTCCCAGGCTCTCCCGAAAAGCTGCTGTCCTCCCTGGGCTCACTCAGCGGGGACTGCAGATTTGAATGGACAAGTGCTGCCAATCCCACATGGTTCAAACCCAGGAGATGGGGCTCCAAATACCACAAGATTGGCAAAGAGTCCATCAGATTAAGAACAACAAGAAAAGCCACATAACAATGGTGATCTACTTATTTTGGCGCCTTTCAAAGATGGGGCTGCAGTAATTTCCATTTTCCATCTTGGACTAGAAATGGATTGTTTTTAAGCAAAATTCAAGAATCATAGAATCATAGAACAGTTAGGGTTGGAAAGGACCCTAAGACCATTTAGTTCCAACACCTTTGCCATGGGCAGGGACATCTCACACTAAACCATGTCACCCAAGGCTCTGTCCAACCTGGCCTTGAACACTGCCAGGGATGGAGCATTCACCACTTCCTTGGACAACCCATTCCAGTGCCTCACCACCCTCACTGTAAAGAACTTCTTCCTTATATCTAACCTGAACTTCCTCTGTTTAAGTTTGAACTCATTACCGCTTCTAGAACCATTACTGTTCTATCGCTACAGTCCCTGATGAAGAGTCCCTCTCCAGCATTCTTGGAGACCCCCTTCAGATACTGGAAGGCTGCTATGGTCCAGATGTAGGACCTTGCACTTGTCTTGGTTAAACTTCATGAGGTTGGCATCAGCCCACCTCACAAGCATGTCCAGGTCCCTCTGGATGGCATCCCTTCCCTCCAGTGTATCAACCGAGCCACACAGCTTGGTGTCATTGGCAAACTTGCTGAGGGCGCACTCAATCCCACTGTCCATGTCACTGACAAAGACGTTGAACAACACAGGTCCCAACACCGATCCCTGAGGGACACCACTCATTACTGGTCTCCAAGTGGACATTGAGCCGTTGACTGCAACTCTCTTTATCCACTGAGTGGTCCATCCATCAAATTGGTGTCTCTCCAATTTAGAGACAAGGATGTCGTGTGGGACAGTGTCGAACGCTTTGCACAAATCCAGGTAGATGACATCAACTGCTCTGCCACTGTCCATCAGTCCTGTAGCCCCATCATAGAAGGCCACCAAACTGGTCAGGCAGGATTTCCCCTTAGTGAAGCCATGCTGGCTGGAACCAACCACCTGGCTGTTTTTCACGTGCATTAGCATTCTTTCCAGGAGAATCTGCTCCATGATGCTGCCAGGCACAGAGGTGAGACCGACTGGCTCAGTTAATCATTTGATTCCAGGAATGAACCTTTAAAGAACACACCAAATCACAGGATTCCCTAGAAAATTGCTGGGGTTGCCAAAGCACTTGTTTTATGAGCACAGGAGGTACCAAGCCAGCAAGCAGGGCTCTCTCTGCCTTCACCATGGGTTATTACCTTGCATCAGTGATGCTTGTGCAAATTTACTGAAGGTGATAAATACTCAGACCCATTAGAAATCAGCAGTTTCCAGACTGCAGCAAGGTTGTTGCTGCTAGAACTTGTAAACAAAGCAAAGGAAGGCATGAACATTGCCTGAGCAGCCCTTCCATATGTAGCCAAGCTGTTGGTGCCATGGCCAGCAGAGGGGCAGGATGTTGGGCAGACAGCTAGGATGTGAGCAAGCTGCACTTGGGAACTCATTAAAATCATGGCAGAAGCTGAAAAAGCGTTGCTACAAATGATAGGTAGGAGGGAAAGACTCAGATCCCTGGCTGAATCTGCAGAGCCAACAGTTACCAAAAAACAAACAAACCAAAACATCCTTTTTTTCCCCTCAGTGTGTTGTATAAAAAGATACACTAGAAGGCGAAGGATCCTTTTTATACTTACTGCACAGACGCTTTGCAGTATAAAGAACATCCTTTGATCCATCTGCTGCATTTCCCCCACCTCCTCTCTCTCCCCAGCATCTTCCCCTTACTCTGCTTTTGCTCTCAGAGCAGCCTCCAGCTAACCAGCAAGGTGAACAGTGTGAAAGGCATGAAACAGGCAGTCCTGTGCTTCCAAAACTAGACTCTAAGGAGGCAAGGGCACAAGTGCTGGAAAAAAGGACTAGTCCTGAAGTGCTGGGCATTTTCTGCCCTGGGCAGTTCTGGTAGAAACTGCCCAGTGGAGCTTTTTTCCACTGTTGGACTGACCTAATGAAATGCTTCTTGTAGAGCAGCACTGAGGCCAGGACTGTGGCACACTGAACAGACCAGAAGGTCTGTTTGCTCTGGTTGCCCGTGATGCTGTCATGCAAGGTACATCAGTATAATCAGTATGAGGATCCTCATGCTGTAGATGATCTGCCATTTAAAGGGAGGGATGGTTCTCATCTCAGTCTCTAAGCAAGATGTACCATGTACATGAGAGAAGCTATCTGGATGGGGTGAGGCTGCATAGTCAAGAGGACACCTCGATATCAAGTATTTGGGTGCACATCTGCCCCAGGCAGTGCTAATGGGAAGAGTACCAGCCCTTCTTTTCCCATGTCTGAGAGATGCAGCATCAGCCTGGATGGACCACAAGCTGGTTCTCCAGACCATACATCGGCACTTCTCAGTGGTGTGGGACAGTAAAGTAAACAGCACAGGAGAGCAGCAGCCACCACCCTGCTGCCTCTGCAGAGGATACTCAGAAAATAAGGACCTGGTGCATACATGGCTCTCCTAGATGATCTTACAGGTGGAAGATA
>NW_009924250.1:189528-200753 GCF_000696875.1 Nestor notabilis | reverse complement strand
GGAAGGAAGGAAGGAAGGAAGGAAGGAAATAGCTTGATTTAGCCCTTGGGCACTTACCAGGATATTGGTTTGCTTGTTGCATGTTGACCACGTTCCTTCTTTGGTCTTTATAATCTGGTGGTGGTCGTGTCAAGTGTCTGTTCAGCTGATCTTGTGGAGTTATTTTCTCCTAGAGGATTAGAGTAGAAATACATTATTTTCCTTTTCTTTATGCTTTCCTGGCTCTGTCTTTGCCTACCTCTTTCTTTTCTCAGTACATACAAATCTGAAGTATTCCTTCCTTTCACCATCTCTGGTGCACAGGAGTTGCATTTGGGAACCTGTGGCCTCACCCACTGAAGTCTGTATGGAAACCTTTCTGCTGGCTGTACTGGTTTTTACTCTGGCCTAGCTTTCCTTAAAACCACTGAGAGGGCAGTGCTGGGCTGGTTGGTTTTCATGCCACTGACCATTGCCCTGTGCTTCCCCGTGCATGTACATGGTCTTTCCTCTTACACTGGGAGTGCAAGCACTTCCAGTGATGGGGCATCCACAACTTCTCTGGATAAATGAAATCCTTCATTTCAAACGCAAGCTTTCTAATGGATTTTTTTTTTTAATGGAAATAAATTTGTAAACAAAAATATACTCTCTATAAAAAACTGATTAATTTTCGTTTTGAAAACATCCCCACAAAAACATGAATGTTTTTCCAGTTCTGAGCTGTTCTTTAATTAGTGAATGGCATTCATTAAATGTGTCAGTATTTCTGAGTTTACATCTTTCTAGAGAAAAGAAAGTTTTGGATTCAAAATGTAAGGCCAGCATGAATGGGTCTCCCTTGTAGGCTGAGAGATGCAGATAGAGGTAAGTAAAGCCACAGGCTTGGGGTGTGCTGCCATTGCAGCCTGGGGGAAACTAAGCATCCTCCCTGCAGCCCTTCCCTTGCTGCTACAGGGCTCCCACATTGCCTTCTGCCTGCCTCAAGGATGTGCCAAGCTTGGCACTTCTCTTCTTCTCCATGCTTTGGCATGCAGGACTACCAAGGAATGGTGAATACAAGGATGCAGAGGGCACGTGTTACTGCTTTTGGCAGCAGGGACTCTACCCCACTGCACTGGTCATGGGTTACAGGCCATGAACCACCTTCAGCTGACTCACTTCATGCAGTATCAATGGCAATGCCAGTTTAGTAAAAATAAACTAGTGGGTTCTAGCACTCATCACTGCCAGCAAGACCACAAATATCCCCCATGCCTCATAAAATGATCAGAAACTCCCAACTGGTCTCTCAGATACCAAGGGAGAGAGAACAACTGGCTGTAAATGTCTGGAAATGCAAAAAGAACAGAGAAAGGAGGACTCATCTATGATCCTAGCCAAGCACACGAACTTGGGTTGAACACTAAAATCAAAGTACCTGATCGTTGTTTACACACAGGCACTTCATACTATGCTGCCTAGGTTGCAGAGCCTGCAAATCAACCTTCCCCTGTGGCTGCAGTAGCATAGCAATGTACCTTAGCTTATCTTGCAAAGAAAACCACTGACAATATTCATATGCCTCAAATTAAGCATATGCTTAAACTGTTCTCATAACGAAACCACAGTAGCTTGGATACTTGAGTTGTTTCATATAAACTGAAGAAGGTTTCAAAAGGACTAAGCAAAGTGCTGAAAAAATATGAGGCACGCTTTAGAAGGTCTAGGCATTGCCAAAATGACCTCAAAGTTTTTGGGGCTTTCTTCTCCCTGTCTTAGCTTTCTTTTCTATTGTTTCCATGATAATCTTTTCCATGTAAAAGAAGAAATTAGAAAACTTACAGCTTCTGCCAACATCTGCTGCTGTAGAAGGAGTTGTTTTTGCTCCATCATTTGCCGCTGCAGAGCCTGTTTCTTTTCCATCAGTTGCTGATTCAATATTGATTGCTGGGATGAGTTCATGTAACCACTTCCAGTGTTTGGATTTGAGCAAGAACTGGAGCTTGGAGTGGGGCCAGCTCCCTGGCCTACCACAGAGTGTTGATCCTGAAACAGAAGAAATGGCTTGTGAAGGATGAAAATAATAACAAGCATCAAGAAAGGGAAATAATCCTTTTTATGCAATTAGCTCCAGTACAGGACACACAGACCACAGGCTCTCAGGACAAGTGACCATTATAAAGGCTGTGTCAAAATAAGAAAGGGATTGAGTAACTGCATCGCTCATGGAAGGCTCTGAAAATGTGCCAGGTGGTTCCACTGGAAAACCTCAATGTTGTACCAGGAGCCTGAGAAACATTAACAGAAGTAACGGGGCCATGCTGGGGATCCTTCAGGAAGCTTGCATTGGGCCCTATGGCAGTTTGTTTGACCACAAGGGAACCAGCTCGGCATCTGCTAGTTCCTACCATCTGGTGAGCAGCAGTGAGAAGTTACAGACTCATTGCTAGAAGTGGCATCTATTCCTGGAAAACACAGAAGCATTGTTACTTCCCAGTGGGGTGAATGGTGCTGTTTTCATTCGCCCCATTGCCTCCCTGACAAGAGCAAGCTCTGAGAGACTGCTAATGGACTCCCATTAGTGCCAGGATTAGGTAGGCTTAGAGTTTACCAACTTCCTTGGTAAAACAAATGTGTAACTGGACAGGACTTTGAAGAGTATCCCTGGTCTTTGTGATGGATCTAGATACGCTTCCTCTTCCCTGTGTGCAGCTTCTTGAGGAAGGGATGGCAAAAAGTCATCTCAAGGCAATGAGGAGGGTACCTGGGGACTCAAACCACACACATATAGGATGAGAACAAACATGGGATGACAATACACTACTTGTTTTCTTCTAGCCGCGGTTTCCCTTGGCAGCAATATGTTCTCTGTCTACTTGCTCCACCAGTGTTTGGTACTTGGGCCTTTACCAAATCTAGGGAGCAGCTTTCCCAGTCCACGCACAAAAATACTCAGCCTGTGTTGTATCATTTAATAGTCAGGTATTCCTTAGCCACTCAGCTGCCAAGAAAATAGGATACACTGGAGAGGTCTCAGCAGTTACGAGAAACATCACTTCTCTGACTCCACTTTGTTGCAATTCACCATAGGAACCTAACCACAAAATTCTCCATAGATGCAGCAGCATTTTTGCCCCGCACACAGGAATCCACAGCTGGGTTCTGATGCTCCCTGTTGTGCAGCAGTTCTCTCAATAACAAGGTGCAGTACCGGGGGCTGGTCTATTACCTAGCTAAAGCTCTGCTCCATGGCCATTCCAACTGTAGCTTTCAGGGAAATACAGACTGACCAACAGTGAAACAGGGACTGACCATCTGAAGCCTACCCATGCCCTGAAGACCACGGGACGCTGATGCTCATCACTTTGCAAGCTCTGGGGAAGCTCATTTCTGTGCCTTAGCTTTTGCACACCCCCAATAACACACACACACACACTACAAACTAATCCAACTTATCTTTCTACCATCTGCCATGGAAGACATGCAGTGATTGTTATGGGTATTTCTATTTTAAAATAGCTCTGTGGCTTTTAGATGGGGCCACACGAGTGCATAGCTGGCTAGATACAGTATTTCATGACTGTTCCTGAAATAAAACCCATGACTTTATTCTGGAGCCACCTGCAGCCCCCAGGGCAGTGTTACAAACCCACCTTTCACAATTTATTGGGCTCTTACACAATTATATCCTGCACACTTTCTCTCAGTTCCAGAAGGAATCCAGGATTGCTCGGCACTGCCATATTTTTCAGCCCTTATGTTAGCTGCAAGATAGAAAATACCTCCTTCCTCTCAACAGACCTGCTTGCCAAGTTGTTGCGCAAACTTTTTTGTCTTTCTTAAAATATTTTGAAAAGAAAAATATGTTACAATAAATTGGCTTTGACTTCTATATTCAGATGACAACTCTAGCTTGAACCCAGCCACATGTTACAGCCATTAATAGAATTCATCTGTTGTGTTTTTGCACAGATAATGCAGGCTCCCCCAAATGTACTTCCATAGTCCTGTGTAAAGAAAACCCCAACAAAGCCCACCTTTTACTCTGCCTCATTCCCTGTCAGCCGATATAAGCTGTAGGGAGGGATTTTGTTTTAAGATAAACTGTGTAGTGTCCATTCATGGTACCTATCAAAGAAAGCTCTTCTGTAACAGCAATTGGCACAAAACGCCAGCTGCTTGGCAAACAGACCCTGAGAAAACAGTATAAATCATCAACTTGGAGCCAGT
Source organism: Nestor notabilis (assembly GCF_000696875.1). Taxonomy (NCBI): domain Eukaryota; kingdom Metazoa; phylum Chordata; class Aves; order Psittaciformes; family Psittacidae; genus Nestor; species Nestor notabilis. The sequence continues at coordinate 196,562 of NW_009924250.1, read as the reverse complement.
TTGGGTTCTTTTTTTGCATTTGGTCCTTTCTCTGCTGTTCATGAAATGTCAGTGTGAGCCTATGAATCTACAATGCGTTACTTCTCCTGCCTGCTGCTCTTCCATCAGGAGCGATGTGACAGGAGAAGAAAGAACAGTTTCCCAATAAATCAGGGGATTAGCTGCGCAGCAGTTTGACCCTTCAGGAACCAGTGCTATTGAGCCTTACTCTCACCCTGTGCTTCATCACTGCAGATCAGATGGCAGAGGGGCTACACCACTGCCAGGGACGTGGGGTTCTCCCCTGCACTTGGACAAAGCACGCTTTCCAACATCCCTGCTGAGAAGGGCAGATTTGGGCTGGAGCTAGCCCGCTTTGACCCTGCTCTAAGCCTGGCTTTACTACAGCTCCACTCATCTAAAGCTGCCGGTGGCCTTTTGAACTTCATTCCTGGGTTCTCATGCCTGTGACTTATGCACTTTAACTTCATAACTCCCTGACCAAAGAAAGCCTGGTGTGGGCCATGCGTGTCCCCTCACCCAGGGGTGCCTCTGCCCAGGAGGCTGTAGGGGCAGCCCAGTATCACCCCAGCCAGAGAGCCCTGCGTGCTTCCCTGCATGGTCACACCATGCTGCTTCCCTGCATGGGAAGGGAACCTTCTTTCACCATTGCTTCCAAGGAGGTGACACATCGGGAGCACATCCCTGCAGCTGGGTGTCAGGGATGGGCTGGAATCATCACACCTCTGACAGGTAAAAGTGTCTGTCTGCTCCCAGCTCCTGCTCCACTTGATGCACTGTCCTCCAGCCCTGCAGGTGAGCTGCAGCTCTTGCAGGGCTCTGCCCAGTGCTAGCCAGGCAAGGAGAAGCAGCCGAGGGCTCAGCTAGTGCTCACCAAGCACCACAAATCCCCATCTGCTCAGCTGGTGCCAGAACTCCAGCACAGAGATGCTCTAGATGCAAAGCAGGTGTGTGGCACCCTGTTCCCTGATGTTAGAGTGAGACATAAAACCTATGAGAAGCAGAAGGAGAGGCAGAGACAGTGAAAGTTCCTCAAAGCTGGTAACACAACTGTTTGTTCGTAAGCGTCACAAAGAACATTATGCTCAAATGTTTAAATTAGCAGCAAACAAAACATTTAAGACTGAGTTTGCCTTTCACTGTCCCTGCTGCAGCTGACTTGTGTTCATACAAATGAAGGGTGGTTTTGGCTTCTAACACACATGAACTTTCTGAAATAGACTTTCCTTCTTTAATCTTCTCTTCTCTTCTCTCTCTTTTTCCCTTTTTCATCTCCTTTTCCCTTTCCCTTTCATTTTCCTTTTCACTTTCCCCTCCCTTCTTCCCCTTTCCCTCACACCCTGCCAGTGGGTTAGGGTATGTCTGGATATCATCTCTGTTGCCCCTTTTGGGGCATGCTCCTTTCCACAGCCCAAGAATTCCAGAAACTGAGGTTCTCCAGCAGACCCAAGGGCCAAGCCAAGTACCAGTCTTAATGAGAAGAGCTGATCTCACTCATGCAACTTTAGGAAGCCAAGCACAGGGTGCTCCATCGAACAGCCAGTCCTAGCACCCACCAGCTGCCTTCTGAGCCACCTCTTTTCTGCTATAACTAATGCAAGCAAAACCAACCCCTTTCTGCTAAATGCTGGGGTTTCCATGGATATCTGAACTCCAAGCACTGCCTGCTTGTGTCCCTGCCTCAGACAAGAAAACAGAACTCCAGCAGGACCATGGCAGAGTGCCTGTCGAGTAAGAGCTCCTTTAGCTATAGTGAAAAATCTGGAGGGTTTTCTTATTTTTAGGAATAACTCCCACTCCTGACTGGAGAGCAGAGGGCTTCTTTCTGTGCTAGTGTACACTGCGGGAGCCCCAAGCAGTTCCTGAGGCTACGCTGATCTGCAACAGCTGAGGATCTGATCTACGTATCAGGGCTGGAAATAGCACAGACTGAGCAGAAACACACCCAGCCCGATCCTCCCTTGACTTATTGCTTTTAACAGCCCAATCTGGGTGGAAAACAGCCTCTTCTGAGCACATCAAACTCATTCAATGTTTTTTTATGTCTGGAACATAGAATCATAGAGTGGTTTGGGTTGGAAGGGACTTTAAAGCTCATCCAGTTCCAACCCCCTGCCACAGGCAGGGACACCTTCCACTAGAGCAGGTTGCTCCAAGCCCCGTCCAGCCTGGCCTTGAACACTGCCAGGGATGGGGCAGCCACAGCTTCTGTGGGCACCCTGTGCCAGCGCCTCAGCACCCTCACAGGGAAGAGCTTCTTCCTAAATTCTAAACTAAATCTACCCTCTTTCAGTGGAAAGAAATTCCCCCTTGTCCTATCACTACATGCCCTTGTAAACATACAACATACAGCATAGGCGTGAGTCTCTTCTAAGTTAGGTCTCTAACCAAAAACATAGATCAGATTGTCTCTGAACAGCATGCTGGAGCTCTCCCTTCACTGTGCAGAGGGACCAGGATGCATAATAAGGCCCTAGATGCCTAATATAGACAACTAAGTTAGGAGCCCAGATTAGATGATAGGAACATTCCCTTACACTCCTCATTTTAGATGCTTCTCGTCACACTTGAGTAAGATGCCTGGAAGAGTGAGTGTGAACAGCCCTTAATCTGCCAAGCACCAGTGGATCACTTTCTAAGTAAGGATTTTATACAGAGTGACCTAAAAGCCTCTCAAGTTAATCATGCAGAAGATACTATTATAGGTTAAATTTCTCCTAACACCCTGCTAGACAGTACTTTTATACATTCCAGCAAGATTGCGTTCATATTTATAAATAGCATTTGAAAAACCTGAATATTGCAAGATCCCAAGACGTGGTTTTGCTGTGTCTAATATCCAGAGATACAGCTGGGTGAAGGCTGCAAAGTATTTCCCTTCAGTAATTTTGCAGAGTGTTTATAAGAAGTTGGCTCAGCCACATGGGATCATCTTCTGTGTTTTTCTCCTGTGAACATCTGAGCTCTCAGGACATAAAATTTCAGGGCCAACCATGTTTCCAAGGCACATACACAAGGAATCACGGACACCAGCATTTGCAATTTCACAAACCCAGGCTGTCTGCCAGAAATACTTGTGCCTTCATCCAACCAGGGAAAAGAAGCAAATGCTGTGTCACTCCTCCAACAACCCAAGTGATGGAGCTCGAAGAGGAAATGTGGATCAATCCCTTCAGATACTGTGGAGCTGGAAATGATCGTGACAGTAGGGAGCACACACCTGATTTCTGCAGCCTCATGTATGTGAGTCACCTGTTGGAGCAATAGGTTGGATATGCAGTGATGCAGCGGATACCCAACATGCAGAGGGATAGCTATTTCAGCACACCCAACTGCTGCAGCTCTCACTGGGAGAGACAGGCTTTTAAAAAGGTCTGGTTTTTTAGACATGCTGAAATCTAGGTGGACTTCAGAACTATTTTTAGAAATAGGTAATTCTACTACTCAGTGTTGCAAGTGTTCCACATAAAAATAGTGGAAAAGGACACTGCGCAATCTCCTAGGTAAAAATGGGTGATCAAATCCCTCAAAGGAGCCAATCCCCATTACTGGTGATAAACCACAAGCAAGAGACTTTGATGGATAGTTATTTCTGCAGTTCTAAATAGAAACTTTTTCTGGCACTTTGCCTTTTCAGCGCTAACAAGGAAGCTGCTCACTCCTGAGACCCTTGTGAACTGACTTTCAGCCTTTGCTGATTTATGTGTAGCCTTGCCATAATCCCTTGCTGGAAAGCTGCACAGCCCTATAGCCACTAGCAGGCAGTCTTACAACAACATTCCCATCCCAATGCCTTAGACTTGGGCAAAATAGAAGCTGAATCTTGCCGGGTCCGAGGCTCAGATTCAGCACTTGCACAATCACATAGCAACAGACCCAGGAACAGGGCCTCATTACAAGCCTTGTCCGACAATCAAGTCTTTAACGAGAACAAAGGTTGACAGTGATTAATCATTAAGACATTTCTTGTTCCTTGCTGCACGTGTTGGAGGCAGCCTCCTGCCGAGGCAGTCTGGCAGATTTCCTGTCTGTGCTGTACCAGGGCCCATGTCCACACACAGAGATGTCTTTTCCCAAAGCCAAGCACACAGATGAACGTCTTGTCTCTGTTTCTGAGCACGGCAAATTCGGAATGCATGTGCATTCTGCAAAAACAATAAACCCTCAGCTGTATATCTGATTGCTGTATATTGAGGCAGAACGACCTAGAAGGGATTTATGCACGTCAGAAATTTTCCCAGAGACTTGCAGGGATGGATTATCGGTGTTTTACCACGTGTACTATGATGAACTTTTAATGTCATCTTCTGGCATAATGTATATAAGAAGGTCTGCATCTTAGAAAGATTTTGTTTATTTGTAATGAAAATAACATGCACGTGTTGAAAGTTCAACAGAGGAGGTTATTGTGAAACGTCTGCATCAGAACAGGAATGTTGGCTCCGTCGAAGTTGATGGCAAAACTCCAGCTGACTTCAACGGGGCTAGAATTTCCTCCCAGGTCTCCATCCAGCCACAGGGGCACACTGGCACTCTTGGCTTGGAGAGACCTCAGCCTGCACCTTCTGGACAAGACACTTTCCTCATCCATAGACCAGCAAAGAGCCTCCGCTAATGTACCTGGGCAAAGACTATCCTGAGGTCTGTGTGGAGCTCTGGTTTTAAATGTCTCATGTGCTCTAACAAGCACGACAATAAGCATGAATGATTGATAGAGACTCCTATCAGGTTTTTGACAAGATCAGACACATAATGGTTTGTTCTACTTCAGCATTATCATTTGCGATGGCTGTAATATGCAATATCCACATTGCAACATACCAAGCCCTTCAGTTTATCACCTCACAATTGCAGGAAACCAAATTAGAGAGGTTTAAGAAACTGCCACTCCTCTATCTAAAACAAGAGCTGGTGTGAGTGGACCTGTTATGCCTAGTGCTTCAGGAGAAGGTACGTGCACACTCACAGGCTCTGTGCTTCTGCTAAGGAGTGGTAATTGCCAGTTGATGCAGTGAAAACTTCCTAAACTGACTGAATTAGACACTTGTGATTATCTGTCTGTATCTTTGGTGTGGGCATATATTATCTGTCTATAGATATACCTTATTCATCTAAATGTTCTTGTCTCATTGCCATATGTTTATTATCTTTCCCCAGAATTATCTCGCCTGAGGTTGATACAGAGCATGGAAAATTTCAGCCCACTTAGAACTACTGTAAGTAATCAAAACCAGGGTCCTGTATGAGGAAGCATTGGTGAATTCAGTAGTAGGTGTCACTCTTGCACATACATGGTTATGTTTAAATGTCCAGTGTACAGAAAAGTGCTAAAAAACAACACTGAAGTCTTACACATAGCAGGCTTACGTATAATATGTGGTTCTTTGCCATCCTCATGCCTTACCCTCATGTTTCCCCCTGAAGTAACTCTGACAGTCCCACTAGCTCAAGAGCATATGGCCACCGTACAGGGGAGTGTGGTCCAGAGGTCCCCGAGCTTGAGGAGACCTGGGCTGCTAAGATCTCATGGAGCGGTGCATAGTCAACTAGCTAAGCTGGAATATTTCTTCTCTAACCCCACCATTTGTTCTCAAAGATAAGCCCTGCTGAGGGACATTTAGCCTAGGAGGATGTTGTGTGAATGCAGCTGTCTTCCAGACCCGAACCTGCCCAGTGTTGTCACTGTAAGATCAGGACAACACTGGTGCTGCATTTGCAGATCTACTACTTTCTAACAGACCTAGTGGAAATAGAATGAAACAGTTTGTGCCTTTTCTTCTTCATCATAAACACTAATGCAAAATACTATAGGAAATTACTGTCATTTTTTAATCGTCTTGTTTTCCATGCTATTCTTTAGTTTCCTTAACTTTTCCTATTGGCATTTATCTAGGTTTTCTTTGCACCTTCCATATCCCTCATCATTTAGGATTCACCCTCCCTATTAATTGTCTGTAGTTTAAACACATTTGTGTCATTTCTAAATAGCAACCACAAAAGAAAAAAAAGGATGGTGACACAGTGTGAAAATTTTCCTCAAGCAATGAACCAAAGCAAAGCAAACACCATGAAATGCCAGTTTTTCTGCAGAGGGAACAGGCAACCTGAACAAAATATTTAATGAAAAAAAGAAAAAAACAATTAAACACAAAGAACAACAACAGCAACAGAAAAGCCACATCACTGGGACCAAACGCTTGAATACAAATGGACACAACATGGGTGACATGACAGTCAGAGACACATATTAAGATCAAAGCCCTCCTGCTGTGAATACACAGCAAGAACATGAGCATCCTTAAACCAAAGCCTCTTGGGATCTGCTTTCTAAACCAACAGCTCTGAGCTCTGATGGAAGACAATGCCAAGTATTGAAAAGCAATGTGTGAAGAATGGCTCTGACCTGCGTCTCCATGTGCTGATTAAAGGCTCTGTTGGGACCCATGGTGGGACCAAATCTCTTTGTTCCAAGTTACCCATCCTGGGACAATGACTGATGCTAACCAAAATCAGCACCTGGGGCTGGGGACCAAGTGTCACTTGGCACCAAAGGGGTGAGGGGACAATAAATCATGTCCCCACCGTGACAGCCCATGGCACTGGTGTGAGTGCACAATGCAGGGTTCAACAGAGCAGATCTGACTGCCCATCTACTTGGTTTAAATGAGCCCCTAAAACACAACCTCAACTGTGGTCTTCATTCTTGCTGAAGGGCCTTCTCCTTCCTTTATAATGATCAGTTTCTTTGATATAAAACAACTTAATTGGATGGGTATTAATTTTCAGGAATTGACATAAACCTTAGGTTCCTGCCATCCCCTCTTGCTCTCTGGATGAATGTGAGAAAATGGTGCCAGTGGCCACAGCAGCCTGAAGGTTTGCAAATCTACCTATCCTTCATCTATCTGTGCCAACAGCATTTTCATTAGAAGGTGAAAACACCAGGTTTCTTAAAAAGCACTCCCAGGATTGCCTCATTTTTCACTATGAACTCAAGAGATAGGAAGCAATGTGGTTTTATTGGGCATCTCAGC
>NW_009924250.1:129451-189512 GCF_000696875.1 Nestor notabilis | reverse complement strand
ATCGCAGCAGGAAGAATACTTCTTCTCTGGGTCAGTCGAAGGGTAAAGTCAGGTCCCTCAATTTTAGAAATGCAAAATTCCATCTCTTTGAGGAGCTAGTCATTACAACCACTGGCAAACTGCCTTCAGGATCAAGGGAGAAGAACAGATCTGGCAGATCTTTAAGGATGCTTTCCATAAAGTACAAGATCTCTCCATCCCCAGGTGTAAGAAATCAGGAAAGGAAGACAAGAGACTGGAATGGATGGGTTGAGACCTGCTGGTCAAACAAAAGGGCAAGAAGAAAATGGCCAAACAGGGGAAGCAGGGACAGGTATCCTGGGAAGAGTACAGGGACACTGCCCAGTAGAGTAAGGTTGAGGTCAGAAAGGCCAAGGAATGGCTGGAGCTGAACTTGGCCAGGGACACAGAATAATAAGAAGGGCTTCTGCAGGTATGTCAGCCAGAAAAGGAAGAACAAAGAAAGTGCAACCCCCTGATGAACACAACTGGCAAACTGGTAATGATGGACAGGGAGAAGGCTGAGGTACTCAACAACTTTTTGCCTCAGTCTTCGCTGGCAATCTCTTTTCCCACACCTCTCGAGTGGATGGAGCACAAGGCAGGAACTGGGGGAGCGAACTCCCTCCCGCTGTAAGAGAAGATCAAGTTTATAAGAAAGATGGGGACAGTTTTAGTAGGTCCTGTTGCAATAGGACAAGGAGTGATAGTTTTCAACTAAAAGAAGGGAGATTCAGGCTAGATATAAGGAAGAAATTTTTTACAATGAGGATAATGAAATGCTGGAACAATCTGCCCAGAGAGGTGGTAGATGTCCCACCCCTGGAAACATCAAAGGTCAGGCTAGATGGGGCTCTGAGAAACTTGGTCTAGTTGAAGATGTCCCTGTTCATTGCAGGGGGGTTGGATTTGATGACCTTTACAGGTCCCTTCCAACCCAAATTATTCCATTATTCTGTGACAGAGGTCACCCAATTCCACTTTCACCCCTGCAGAATTCATCTCTGTTCCTGGCCAGGATCTCCACCATGGGAGTTTATATTTTGCCTCACTGCCCCTCTGGCAGCATTACTAGACGTGGCAATGCTGCATGGTTGTTACTTTTTTTATCTGGCTTCAGAGGAAAAAAAAAGATTAACCAAAGATGACAGAGGGCCACTACTACTGTGTAATAGCACAGGCCCTTCAAGGAGAGCCTGGCATCTCATTGAGCTCAAAGAAAGGTGCAAAGGTACTTGGATGTAGTGAGTTGTTTCTTCTGTTCTTTATCTCCAACCTTTAGAAAGCTGAAATGGAGCCAGCTACAGAGGTCAGAGTAGCTTGATCCACCAGGGACTAGCCCTGCCTTGGACAGCATGCCTGAGAGGAATTATCTGAGGAAAGGCTTCTTTAAATCAGATGAAGTCAAAAAGAATTATACTTCTGGCATTTATTTAAGCTATTTACTGCCCAAATCTTGCAGCGTGGGAAAGAATAACAGGCAATCCAGAGCCTGCCTTATGCCAGCTACCAGATAACGAGCAACTCTTAAGAATGGGGCGGTTGGAGCCAACAAAAACCTTCTTGGACTTCTGCTCACTTTGTGTTATTCCTGTGCAAGAGTAGTGAAAACCTGGTTTGTATCCCTGTTTTTAAATAGACCTACTTGTGTACGAAAAAGAACAGGTGAACAGGGTATCAGTGTCCTGCTTGCTTTCAGGAGGGGAAAACCCGAATGCAAGTGCCTGTGTCTACAAATCATCCTCTAATCATGCTGTGGCATTTCCCACACTTGGGAAACAGCAAAGTTCAGTACCCCACAGTGCAAGGACTAGGGGCCTCTCTGGTTAGCATGTTACACTCATGCTGTCACCCCTGCCAGACAAGCCCTGGGCTTTGCTATGGGGGACACAGCATTGTCTTCTGGCAAGGCCTTTGAAGAGGCATTGGGGAGATTCAAGTTCTGGCTCCACCTTTGCATGGAGGTGGAACTTGGTCCATGGCTTGAAGATTGAGCTGACCCTTCCCTTTTCTCTCGTCCTTTCATCTAAAATGACTTCTCAAATAAGTTACCACAAGCAGTAGTGAGCACATCCTGGCAGCAACAGGTTCTCTTTTCTGCTGCAAACTGTGGCCATAGCTAAATGTTTTGTTTAAATTTTCCATGTTCCTGCTATTCTCTCTGGAGAGGTCTTTGGGTCCTTGTTTCATGTGTCATCAAAACCACAGATGACATAAACTGTGAACTTTGCTTTCTTGAACGTATAGCCTAGCTTTGACTGGCACCTAGCCTCTCACCCCCATGAGGAGGAATTGTTTCACTGCCTCCCCCGCTGCTGTTGTGTTCTCTACACCAGCCCTTTTCCTCCTCAGTCTTATAGCACATACTAAAAATATACAGGTAGTACTATCTTTAGAAGCAACTAATATAGAAATCCTTTGTCAACATTACATTGCTCAGCTTTTCTGCAACAATTTGTAGAGCTTGAATACATTCCATGAACAAGACAGCAGGCAGAACTGAGAATGAAGATGTTCAGCATCCTGATGGTCACAGTCACACAAGCTAATAAACACATCAACTAAGAAAGGACTCAATTTATTGGTATCAGGCTTTTCAGGGGACAGAATATATACTTCTCACTGTCTGGTGGCAGGGCTGAGAAGATATAAGTACAGTAAGGAGCCTTTCATGGGCTTCTGCAATGTCTGTTCAAATGTTATGGACCAGACAGTTTACACACAACACTGAACTAGAAACGCCTTATAAAAACCCCAACACTTAACTGTGCTTACAAGGAGAGAAAGCAGAGGAGAAACCAACTGAACTAAATGAACTGATTCTGTGAGTTGTACTACATTCCATAAATACTTGGTTAGACAGCACAGAGGTAAATAAAAAAAGGAGTTGGCTTGGTTTGACTTGGCTTAGCCTGTAGAGGTCATCCCTTTGCAGTCCTGACAAGAGAGAACTGTTCATTTATTGCAAGCTGGGATTATTTTCGATTTTAGATACTCTAAGCCTGCATATTTTCTCTACTGAAAAAATATATTGAACTCTGACATCCTTTCCCTGTCCTAAAAAGCAAAAGTTGGATTTATTCTTGGGCAACAGACAGCATATGCCTCCTTCAACTTCAAAAAAAGGTTTAAATGGGATTTGCTTGGCTCACTGGTTTGTACTATCTTGCATAGAAACAGACTTTACCCAAAGGCTGCTTTATGGGCTGCTCCTGCATGTGATCTTCCCTCTCGGCCACGTAAAAGTTTCTGGTAAGTTTATTAGATGTTACAGGCTGAAGAAGCCTATGGAGACTGTGTGGATTCAAACAACAGGAAGAGACTGACACAGAAGAATTAATCTGCATTTTGATAAAACAACTCTAAAACACTGTGTCCCTCTTGTTATTGCAAATACAGAAGTGATATGATGGGAAATAACATGAGTTTTAACCAATGACATAAAGTACCTCAAACGTGTGTTGGAATCATAGAATCATAGAATGGTTTGGGTTGGAAAGGACCTTAAGATCATCTAGTTCCAACCCCCCTGCCATGAGCAGGGACACCACACACTAAACTATGTTGCCCAAGGCTCTGTCCAGCCTGGCCTTGAACACCTCCAGGGTTGGAGCATTCACAACTTCCTTGGGCAACCTATTCCAGTGCCTCACCGCCCTCACTGTGAAGAACTTCTTCCTTATATCTAACCTAAACTTGCCCTGTTTAAGTTTAAAGCCATTACCCCTTGTCCTACTACTAGAGTCCCTAATGAAGATATATATGATTGTGTAAATTAGATCACTTGGGTTGTGTAGGCCTAGAAAGGGCAGGTTTATGAAGTAGTTGCTTGGTGGGGTTAAAGAGCTCTTTCCAAGTTCATCTTGTTCTCCAGACCTAAGAGGTGTCAAATTCAGGGAATAGCCCCTTTCTAGCAAGGTCTTGCTCTTTAAAACTGCTTCCTTGAATTTAATAACAAGGATGTTAGCTGTGCCTCTTGATTTCTGCCCTGCTTCTCTGCAATAATTTTTGTGTGACTAATCAGAGTTGAATCTAATGAAAATAAAATGTTAATTAACTTTATCTAATCTCAATCTAATCTGACAGCAGCAACCCACATCTGCTGCCTTGCTGTGCACTCCTATTTGGACCACCTACTATACATGGATAATTAGGTGTCGCAACTACTATGGCATCTAAACTAAGAGAGTGCTGATTGATTCAGACAGCCATCTCAACAGCCAGGCCCACCAGTCCCTGCCTTCCTAGACATGCAATGGACAGGAGTTATGTATTGTCCCATCCAGGAGCCAGAAATGGAGTCACTCTATGTCACTATAAAGTTGGGTACCTACTAAAGTCACCCAGGCTCAACCTGTTGTCCATGAAGTGAAGGCAACTCATTGCCTCTAGAGGGTTACTGGTCAAATGGGGCCTCTGAAATGGATGGGGTGAGTCTGGAGGTGTCCCTGTTCTTCTGCTGAATGGAGGAGCATGGAGGGCTAATTTGGGCATGAGATTATGAGTTGAAATGAGACAAGTCTCACCTGATGGTAAGAAACCCGAATAAGAAATTGCACAGGCACCAAGTCTGTAGGAACAGATTTAGGAGCGAAATGCAAATGCATTGGAAAGATCCCACTGGCCTTTGAACCAGTTTCTGTCATAAAGACAAGTTCTTGTCTGCTGTGATACGCTCGAGGGGAAGCAGGCCAAAGGATCCCTAAAATGGCACTTTGTAACCCTGCTTCCATGTGTTACCAAAGTTAGCAATCAAGACCATGACCCAACAAGATACTTAAGTTTCTTAATTTCCTCAGCCTGATATCAGTAGGATATCACTGCAATCCAAAGAGCTCTTCATAAGTACACTTAAAATACTGTTTTTCACAATTCTGGGTATTTTCAATGTGTTCACATAAAGACATTTCCCATATTTACAGTAAAGTCCTTTTTTGCAGCTATGAAGATGAACTGAAGTTTATTCTGTTTGGGATGATCTGGTTGCAAAGCAGTTAGACTCTGGAAGTTAGGAATACTAGCGTCTTTGTGAGCCTGGAACAAAATATCATCTTTTTCTGCCTTTGATTCCTACAAGACCTATACAGCCAGCACCATTACCAGACAGGAGACCTGAATGGTACTACTGAGTCATCAACATACAATTTTCCATTCCTCCTTCTTTCGAAAACATTAACTTGTTAATAGGATGACAAAAGTGTCATTAATAGTTTCATTTAGCCTGCAGAAACTCTTGTGCTGGCAACACATTTGGGGAATGTGGGGACCCAACCTCCTGCAGAGCTCAAGCTGTGGAAGCATGGCTGGAGGGGAGGGAAGTGCCACTTTGTGCACCATATAGACATCTCCAGGTTTCACTGACTGTTGGGGCAGGGTACCTTTGATCTGGAAGGACAGAGACACAGTCATGGAGCATCCAGGTGGCATTTGGAATGAGAAGTGTATTTTAGAAAACTCACATTACAGCAAAAGGCATGGAGGGGAATGCTTGCAATAAAACATTGTTATGGTATGGACCTTAGTAGTAATTTACATGCCTTTAGACATTAAACTGAATGTGTTCCTTGTTCATTACTCCTGTCTTTAATGAGCTTATGTTTGTGGCCTGCCTGCTCGTGGCCAGTGCTGTAAGTAAGTGAGGGACATGGAGGGCAATCTGCAGAGAACTCCAAATCCAGACACTCTCATGGAGACATTTCTTTGCTTGTGGCCTGCACCTTTTGAGCTCTTCTGGGGGAATTACTCCAACTAATGCCCGCCTTGTACATAGAGTTATTTTGCAAGGATAAGGGATGATCTAATGTATTTTCCTTCCTCGTTCAAATCAGACTGATCTAGTCTTTGTCCACGCACACTGTGTGACCTGATTTTCCTCTCTGAGATAAGTCTTCCTAAGCTGCTAAAAGCTGGTCTGAAAAGCCAGCTCAGAGGTCAACTGAGAAGGATTTCATGATTTCACTGGATATCTTTAAGGAGAAAATGAAAGCTTTGGGTGACACTGCTAGTCTGCCAGCATTAGACATAAGCTGGGTGCAATGAAATCTTGTGGTGCTCAGTCCTCTGGTGGAAAGTACATCCACCTTGAGACACCAGCAGTCCTCTAGCCAGGGCAGCTATGAGTTTGGATAAATAAAAACAAATGAAAGGGCCAGGCTGACACGTTACAAGCTGGTGTAAGTAAAGATCTCCAGAGAGTCACCACGACGACTTTGCCTTTTCTTTGCTCTGTTTGCTCGGGCAGAGAGAAATTCTCAGCTGAAATTAGGGGAAAAACTCCTACCAACTTAATGGTACATGAGCTCCCCAGGAGATCCTGCAGGCAGAAGGATCTCCAGCCTCTGCAGCAAGCAGACGTTTAGAGGCATGGCATACTGAAAATATGTGGTATAAATGGCACAATGGTTATATAGATAAGCAGACGGCAGCTGATATATTCCTTCCTAACAAAGAAGGACAGCCCTCTACATCTGAGAGACCTATCAGCATCTTTGATATCATTGTTCTTGGGGGAACTACTGAATAAAGGGTCTCTGTCTTTCTGAGCGTAATTACAACTGATTTTTTTTTTTTCCTGATAAGAATGTAGTCATTGAGCCATAATGACATTATTTGATGACTTAAATTCATCCTCTAATCCCTCCAAACTGGTATAAATTATTGAATAAGTCACTCAACCTTATAAAAGCACTTTAAAAACATTTTGTTCAGCACGATAATGATCAGAAAGAATGTAGCAAGAGTTACAGTAAATTAGACTCATGCTCCAAGCTGGCTGCCATTCAGTATACTCATAGCTAAATTCTCACCTACTGAGTAAGACACTCTGCCATGGATAAATTAAGACATAGTCAGTTCTAAAGTGTGTTGGCAAGGACCTTTAGTTCCTTCCCATTTTTAACAGAGCACATCCATGTGATTTCTGGAGGTACCATCAGAGAGCTGCGCAATGTTGTGCCTTGGAGAGATGCTATGGTACCCCATAGCAAGCTCAGAAATAAGGAACATTAATTTGGTTAGAGCTAATGTTTCTAACACATCATTTCCAGCATGCAGATTAGCTTCTCAGACACTCCAAGTTTCTCTGCTGCCAGCCCATGCAGTGACACAAGTTAACCCTAAGGTGCCCAAACCTCACCCAGCAGTGAACCTCCTTGCTTAGGAAACCATGTCCAACAGCATCAGAGCCACTCCTGTAGCGTTCTTGTGCTGTGAGGAAACAGAGCTACCCTAAATTCAAGACCACCATCAATGAAAGCCTTGCTGTGTGCACCATGCCTCGTCCTACCACTTCCCATCTCTTACATGGCAATGGTGATGAAATACTCTCTTACATGGTAAGGCAAGTCCTCACAGTGTTGTGGTACTGGGGTAGTGAAACGGGATCCTCATCTGAACTGAGGTCCCTTATGAAAATTATGATCACTTAACATTGGTGATAAAATAACAGCTATAGGTAAGACAGGTGAGATAGCTGAGAACACATTTTGACAGCACTAGTAATCATACAAAATTTGTTAGTTTTTATTAGTAGTATCAGTGTGACAAAACAATTATTCATGGTGCTCCTTAACAAAGGGCATGTTAACTGCTTGAGTGTTACCAGTGATGATGACAGGTAATGCATACCAATAATTACAACACTGCTGTAATTTCTACATTTCTCTTAACTGCTGATAGGTAGCTGACAACTTTATAGAGCTGAAATGCCTTCACTAAGTGGCACCATCGGATTCCCTTTACTCCTGCCTAGTAGAGTTGCTACAACCCTTAGACTTGAGGCGCAGTCATGGACTAGCAGACACTTTTGAATCAGGTCCACTCTGAGGAATTTGACCTGTCTTACAAAACACTGCCTAGGTTTGTTCCTGTGCTGGAACGGAGAGCCAGTGTGCTCGGGAGCCGAGCCAAAGCACTAATTCTGCCCAGTTGCCAATGTATTCTGGGAAATTTCTGCCCACGAGCTAAACTTCAGCTTATTTCTCTTCATCGTAACTGATGCCTCAGCAGAAACCCCGGCCTGACCTTCTCTGCTGCCCTTTATACCGTGCAAAAGTCAGTGATACTTCCACAATACAGCAAGACCCTATACAAATTTCCCACATGAGTTATAGTTGGCTATAACAGCTTTCTCCTATCCCATATTCTGTTCCATTCTGTTCTGTTCTGTTCTATTCTATTCTATTTTATTCTAAATAAAAGACCATAAGAAGTAGCAAACAGCTCCAGTTACCTGAGTATCCTGTTTCCAACAACAACTGATAATAATTACCTGCAGTACTAAGAACAGAGCACAAAGACAGTGCTTCTTCCCTTCATATACCTTTTCCATGTCATTCCTGTATGCCTGTCAGGGTCTCCCAGATTTCTCTTGTTCAAGCTGAAGAGTACTGGACTACTCGATCTGCTCCCAGCTGAAGGCCATTCATACATGCTGCTTTTCTCTTATTCTTTTCAAGAGAGAATGGAACTGCAATGCATCAGTCAAAATGTGCATGAATCATGGGCTGAAACATTGGGATAATAATGTTTTGCAGTCTGCTTTCTATTCCCTTTCTAATACTTCATATCTGCTATTTGCCTTTCCAGTAACTGTTGATCCCGGTATTTCCAGAGAACTACTCACAATAACTCCACATATTCCTCCTGAGCAGTGGCAGGTAAGTCAGAGCTCACGATTTTGTACATATAGACAGGATTGTTTCTTTTAACCATGTCTGCTACTCTCTATTTATAGACATTCACCATTTCATATAATCATTCAGTTTTCAGAAACCTTTTCTCCGTTTTTTTGCTGCTGGCTTTTGGTTTTACACTGAATAATTTGTGCTATGAGCAAACTTTATCACTCTGTTATCCCCTTGTCTAGATCTATGTGCCTGTTGCACATCAAAGGTCCTGGCCTTAATCCCAATGATAAAACTTCTTTATTAAGAACCTGACCATTTATCCCTGTAGTTTCTTTCCTAAGTTGATCTGATGTCTCTCTGAGCCATTGATAGTCTGAACTTTGTCAGTTAAGAGTCTCCACATCTCCTATTTACATAACAGAACTGAAAGGAAGTGGAAATTCCTTTTAAGTGAGAGGGGGAGCAGAAAACAGGTATCTGCTAAAACAGAACCAAGATCCACACTGGCACTCCCAAATTACATTCTTGGCTGTACTTTCTGTAACCAACCAGAAGATCACTTCCAAAACCCAGGATAAAACCCAAAGATCCCAATATCCTACATTATGGCATTTAGAGATGCCAAAACAATCCCACATGTGGGATAAAGAATCTCAAAGCCTGTTCTATTCTATACCAGCTAGAATGGTCCTGCAGGGATTACTGTCTCTGGCCAAGATCCTTCTTGCATGACCCTGGCCATGAAATGTTCCCTGTGCCTACAAAGCAGTGGAGAGTACAAGTCTGGTTATGCTGGCTTCCTGGCTACTTAGGGATGCCTGTACCTGAAAAAACTCAGTTGCCCTTCAAGAACAAGTGTTCATTGCTTTCATAGCATTGGAGTGACACATTTAGTAACTCTCTATCTTCATCTTCTACCTTGGAAGCCTGTAAGGTGCTGACACAGTGAATACAAACCCAATGTTCGTATCCTGGGGAGAAATAAAGTTACCATATTTGGATTATTACCTTAATGTTTTTTACTATTACAGGCATGTTTTGAGAAGTGAGAAAAATGTAAGGATCACTGAGATATTCCTTTCACTGTGACCTCTCCCGTAATCTTCTGGACCAAACCAAGCATACAGCTGCTATCTCTGCAGGGAAGATGTGGACAGGAGACTGAATTAGGTCACTTCCATAAGCTCTGAAAATGCAGACTTGATATGGGCTTTTTTCTCCCTAGATATGTCAGGCTGGAGCATCATTACATTAAGAGGAAGAGGTGAAAAAAGAGAGTACCCATTTATAGGAGATATGGAAAGATCCAGAAGACAGGCTTCTGCCTCCCAGGGAAGTAATCTGCCAAAGAAAGCATCCAGCAGCAGTAATACAAGGGGGAACTTCCTGCTCTGCTTTCTAAGACCTCACTGAGCTTTCCCTTAGAAGACAGAGTTCCATATTTCAGTCCCATCACAAGACCAAACAGCATTGTTTCATCTGAGTCCAAGTTCAACCTGGCAAACACTTGTGCCAGAGAAGCCCTGCATATTCGTCTGTGTGACCATTGGGCCTTTCTACTTGTCAGAGAGCTCATTCAGGAAGATTTGCTTTATGTCAAATGACCCATGGTGCTCATCACTGCTTTCCCACCTGACAGCCTCTCCCTGATTCTCTCTTGCCCTGCTCAGTTGAGTTTTGAACGTTGTTCACATTTATATGGGAGAGGATTTGTCTGGAGGGATATTCCCTGAAAACTGGCCTTTAATAAAATCTTCTGTGCAACGCCAGCACTCCCTCCCTTTTGTAATGACTCAGATGAGTAGGCCAAATGACTCAGTGGTTTGGAGAACTCAAATATCAAGGGACTATTGATAATAGCCTTCCCTAGCCTGAGTAAGGATTACAAATCTCAGTGCTTTGGGACTGAAAGATTCCCTCAGCACCCTCCCAGATCTATAAGTTGTTTGTACTCTCCCTCCCCTATACTGCAAAGGCATTATCAGGTGGTACTCTGATGAGAAATTAGAAATAAAACTTTCTTCTTTCCTATGGCTACTTAGGTGCCATGCTGGGATCTTCAGGGAACACAGCATGAAGAGACCAGCATTATCCCACTTTCTGACCTCACAAGAGCCAGAAGTGTTTTAGCGTTTTCTCAGACTGCACCTTCTCTGCCTCTTTTCTCAAGGAAAAGGGAATGTAAACACCCAAGACTGTTGCCATATTTCTACTGAAATGCAAAGGACACAATTGCCAGAAACCTCTGGACTAACTGGCCATGGAAGCTGTAGATGAGAGTAGCATGCCCTTGTCTCCATGCCAGGTCCTCCCTCCTGTCCACCCCAGTGACTGCACCTGGTAGCATTAGGCTGTACTAGCAAGGGCTGGTAGGAGAAAAACAGACGTTTCCATGAGCTGGAACAGTCTTAAAGCACATAATGGGAGATGAGAGACTGAGCGAAGAGAAAGACTGTGAAATAGATGAGAGGAAAAAAAGTACTGATTTGCCTGCATGTCCCTTTCCATATACACATAGGAAGAACCCAGAACCACAGTGACCAAAATAAAGACGCTATCCAGATAAATATGTGTTGACATATTTGCTTTGATGTAGGTTAGTGATAAGGAGGAGAGGGGATGAAAACCTTCTCAAATAATCACACTCTTAAAAGATTACATTAAGCTTTGATACACTGTCGATACATCCAGGCAGGAAGAAAAGATTACTTAAACTGAATGTGATTTTTACATATGTAAGTAATTTTATTTGTGCACATTTTTGTTCTGCTTTCTCGGGGAAGGAAATTGTGATGTGCTGAGAGTGCCTAAAAACTTCATCTTGACATTTATCTCATTTGTTGAAAACAGATCCCTCTAAACTGATTTAATAAAAACTTCAAGTGCCAAGTTTCCTGCTTGGAGCAATTGTTTTAAGCAGTGAATGAAGGTATTTCAGTACCCTTCTGCCTTTTTTTGTCCTGACTCCACAAAACCACCATTTTATTTTTTTTTTTTTACTTCCAAATGTTCGTTCTTTCCGTTATTTCTTAAAAATTACCAAGTTCAGCACTGAGATTCTGGCTACTTTTTGTTCTGTCCTAAATCCCGTCAATTCCTTCTCTTCCCAAATCAACAAGCAACTGAGTGAAGATGGGAAAGAATTAATATCAAACTTAGTTGGAGGTACTTAGCTTTTTGGCAGTGTGAGTGTTCAAACACATTAAAAGTAAACAAAACATTTGCTTGTATGGATCTGCAAAAAGCTATCAGATTTTATGACAATAAGAAGGCAGCTGCTTAACTACTCCCCTGGTGTTCCAGATAGGATTTCAGAGTGCTAGGGCTGACTCACATGTCATTTGGCACATTTTGTAAAGGGACAACGTACCTTGTTTTTCAGTAGGAGGGTGAAGCATCGCAGCACTGAGAACAACATTGCTCATGGGCTCTGAGTATATGTAGAATTCCTCAACCTCCCTTCTTCCTCTGGCTACTATAATTACTGGAGTTATTAGTATTGTACTAGTTTAATTTAATTACATTGGGTGTATTATTGCATTCTGACAATGAAGTCCTCTGGTGTTGTCTTCTATGGTGTTACAGGTCTTGGGACAAGCACAAAGGAAACTTGTCAGATAAAAGAACTAAACTCAGGAAGCTTGGAGAGCTTTGAATTGCAGTAGTAGTTGAATCTCAAAAGACAAAGGTTTGTCCTCCCTCACCTTCCCAGCCATCCACTTACTTTCTGTTAAGTGGGACAACCACTGAGCTTTCCGCGGTGCTGCTGTCTGGGGCCCACATAACTCACTGGTGGCAGGGATGGCATAAATGGTCTTATTCTCCCATCTTCATGTTGTTGGGAGAAATCAACCAAGCGATGGATGACAATGATGCTTCCAATAGCATGGATTTCCTCTGAGGGAGCGGGTTCATCTGTGCACCCCAACCAAAGGAGTAGGTGAGCCCATGCCTGAGGGTGAGGAGCTTCATGGAGCAACCCCTCATGGAGACCAGCCCCAGAAAATTGCACATCCTTCAGTTTCAGGATCCCAGTGAGGGAGGAAAGATTTGATCTTTCAAGCAAGTGAAACACACGGTCATCCAAACAGCATTTTCCTAAATCCCTGGCCAGCTGGTTAGCCGCTTACATACACATCATCTACCCACCTACCTGTGTGACTGCCTGTTATTTTCATCACCAGTATGTTTTAACTCCTCCAGGTCTTTGAGATATGATTTTTGAAGAGCTTTGGAAATTAAATCTTACAAGTCTCTAACAATCCAGTCTTCCATGTCACTACTATGAGCTATTGATAATTGCCAGTACAAGGAAGACATGGAGCTTCCAAGTTGAACTAAGCTGACAACACATAATAGATATATGATGCATCTACATTTCTGCTCTCTTCTTTCTGTGTTTGTTTCCCTCTCCCACACTTGTCTTCTTTATCCTGGCCATCTTCTTTCTACTTCTTAGCTACAAAATCTACCCAAGGATCATGCCAAGGCCTCCTGCTGCTAAAGCAAGACCCATGGTTTATGGTTCCCAAGGGCTTAACACTGGCTTTGGAGTCAGCATACTGGTGCATGGCTAGTCCCATTCACTCTACCAGAATCATAATCACACTGAACCTATCCATTTGCCTCCCTGCAAAGTTCTGAGCTGAATCTCAGGCAGCATATGAAAGTGGAGCCCCACAGCAATACACATTTGTATATGTTCAAATTCTGACTCAAAGAAGGATGCTTGAACCTATGATTTTTAACCCCTATCAATACGTGCTGTCAGGTACCATTTCTCCTTTTCCATGACAAACCAACACAGGTATCTTTGTTACTGTCGGCTCATCCAATTTCAGTTTACAGAGAACTTCTTATGACTGCTGCTCAATGGATCTTATTGAGATGGGCTCCCATGTGTGCTGTGCTTGTTTTCCTTTTCTCTTTTAATCAGCTGGCAGAGCCCCAGATATTTCCTGATAAATCATATCTAATGTCTGCCTTGTGGTTTTCTGATGTGAACAACAACAGCAGCAAAATAAAAAATCAAAGTGGTAAAAAGCAATATTAAAAACACATTTAGTGCAATGACACACTGGGGGGAAATGAAGAAAGCACTATGCTCTACCTACTTCTCTACAACCACCTTGAAAGTTTGAAAGTTACAGTAAAAACACAGTGGGTTGTAGAGTGAAGCAGTAATGAGAATCAGAGGATTAAATCAAAAAACAATTAACAGTTTTATTCTTGACATGCTGTTTCCTGCTTTTTGGTTTAATTTTATCTTTATCATTCAAGCATTTGCATAAGTGCTTAACTAAGGTGTTAGCAGTATTATTCAGTGAAGTTCAACATTTTGCTGGATTAGAGACACACATTTATCAGTCCCCATTGATGACAATTATTGTTACTGCGGTTCCTGCTATTAAAAGCTTTCCCTTCCAAGGCTCCTGTAGGCTCATTTTTCTTCCCACTTACTCTTCTAGATTTTTAACCCTGTATTCTCCTTTATACCCACTCCTACTGGTTGCCCTAAAGCTTTCTATTTGACCTCTTTCTCTCTTCCTTTCCACACACTCCTTCCCAGCCTCATGCAACCACAAGCAGTGGTGGCAGCCGTGATTCAGCAGCTGCTTGGCCAACAAGAGCTGGACAACCATCCCACCGGGAGGAGAGCAGCAGCTTCAGTGCTCCAAGCTGTGGAGAAAGCAGGAGGTGGGATTCCCCCCTAGCTAGTGGCTAGACATAGAGTGTTAATTTAATCTTCCGTATCATTTGCTCGCAGCTGCTTTCAACCCTGCTTCTCCTTCTGACAATGTCCACACTTTCCAGCAGATGGCATCTCCCCCTAACTTCTACCTAAGCTCACCATGTGCCCAAAGACAAGAGCCTGCAACTGCTTTCTTCTAAAACAACCAATTTTACATTCTGTCTGTGCAGGAAATGTGCTGAAGGAAAGAACAAGCAGTAATGAATCTACACCATTACACGTTCATTTTGCAGCTTGAGCTAATGTGTTTCTCGCAATGTTCAGACAATTATGGGTTTTTCACCTCTGGGGAAGAAGCAATGATTATTCACAGGTCAGCTCAAAAAGAGTGCAGATCATTTGTATCTATTATGATGGGAACTTTAAAATGGACTATAATCTATTACTTAACGAAGCCAAATGAAAGCAACAATAACAAGGGCAATGAGGCCTATGTACAAGATCTTCCCTTCTTAAGCAAGAGCCGTAGACTAGCTGGAGCAGTTGCAACCTTCAACCCACAGGCAGATCCTGCATGAACACATGCAGTAGGAGTACACTTCCTCATGCCCCCTTACATAGCTGCATACTGTTGTTTTACTTCAGCCCTGAGTCCAATGTGAGCATGACTGAGTGACATGCAAGAACTTTGTCCCAGTGGTTTGGTAAATTCAGATGGGCAGGATTTGGATCAAGCAGCCACAGCATCCCTTTTAGCTCTGCTCATGTGTGAATCCACCTCCAGATGCTCCTCAGAGCCCAATTCCTTTGTAGGTCATGAGAGAAACAGGGAGGGATGGGGGGCAGAAAGCTGAGGAGGAGGATGGTGTGAGTAGCATTTAGGAAAGAAGTGAAGGACATATTGATGGGATGCACTGAAGGAAAAACTTTATGACACTACCTCTTCTTGGGACACGGTGCTGGTTAAGTCCATCTCTATTCTATTGCCTCAATGACCAGTTGGTATTGCCTCAATGACCAGTAGAAAACCAGTATACTGGAGGAACACAGATCTTCTCAAACTTAGCTGTTATGGCCATCAAATGAACAGATAGAAATGATGCTACTGGGCTGGTGTGACCACATATCACAACTTAAGCATGCTAACAGAGAATTCTTCATGAACAGCTCAAAGTTTAAAAACCATGCCTCCAGTTAAAATAAAACAATGCTATTATCTGAATATCAGGAATCTGCAATGATACCCTGCAAATAGAAAATGAGAGCAAGTATGTAGAGTAACCAAAACACTTTCTCAGGTCTAACTTTTGGCAATCTGGTCTCCCTGAATGCAGCCTACTGAGAATACCAGTGAGTCACATTCCTAATTGGATTTAAGAAGTACATAAAACAATAGCAGAAATTATAGTAACCAAGAGAAGCTCTATCAAAGAAACATTTTCTTTCTGCATTAAGGCTAAAAAAGCCTGCTCCTATGAAATGTGATTAGCACTGGCACACTTCTCATATTTGTTACATTTATTATCATTATTAAATTGCACCACTTGTGTTCTCAATGCTGCAAAGATGATGATCTTAGAGTGCTTTCAGCCGCAAATTGACCTAAGGCTTTTATAATCTGATGCCTCCCTCTTGTAAGGGCAGACAAAGCCAACCCAGAAACTGAAGATGAAAACCAAAATATATATAATTTAGTACCAAAACCTGTGTAAATAAAACCTGGGTCTCTATAACATGCTTGCTGGTACCCTGTTCAGTCACATTTCTACATAATGAGTGAGATTTAATAAAAGCTTTCAGCCGGAGTGTGTTCTTGCTGCAATCACTGGTCATTTTTTTTTCCGTTGAAGAGAGGCAGATAAACTAAAGTTGTGTGTTTTTTAAATTACCACCCTGTCATTTAACTGGAGTGGTCATTTCCTTTAACGTTCTGGACATGAATTCCATTCCCAAAGAGAAAGCAGCTCAATGGCAAGAGCTGCTAATGCAACACGTGCCAGTTTCAGAGCATCTACAGTAGCTCATTTAAAGTGGCTGTCTAAAATCCCCTGAATTTCTGGGGAAACTATCTTGGTGGGGACTTTTAAAACATAACCTAAATTACTATTTCAGTTGTAACATGGCTTTTTGTCTTCTTTAAATGCCTTGGTTTTAATTGCTCTCAAATACCTGATTTCAAGCACATAGTAAACGGGCAGGAGGACAGATATTTGTTGCAGTTTTTCCCCCCAAGGGCAGTTTGGTGCCTTAGGAAAAAAGTCAGAGGAAAAGATTAGTGCACCACAGGACCCTTTTTGATCCTGCAGCAGCACAGCAGGAGGTGGTGACCTGGTGCCTTGATCCTGGAGGGGAAGGCAGGCTGCAGCAGGGACCTTTGGGAGGAGGAACATCGGGAAGGTTTAACACAGAAGGCTACAGTCCCGATGACCCTAGGAAACAATCACAGCTCTTGGTCTGGGCTTTTACGGGACACCAAGAAGACTCCTGCTCTGTCCTGGCACCAAGCTGAGCAGCTCATGCAGGAAAGATGGTAGCAGAAGTCTCCAAATGCAAGAGATGCCAAACTCAAGCCAAGGGCTCAAGCGAGACAGCAGCTGTTGAGCAAGGGATGACACACGTGGATGAACTGAAGTCCTATCTGCTGCTTATGCAAATATGTAGGGCCACAGGATGCTTTTGGTTCCTTACTGAGGGAACAACTGAATGCAGGGTGATGCAGAGCTGTGCGTGTGTGTGTGTGCTGCAACTGGCACATGCTCAGCTCCCTCCCCTCCCCAACACAGGCTTGGAAAGGTCTGGAGGACTCTTGGAGGAAGGATCCCCTCAGAATTGCAGTCTCTTTTTTTCCCAATCACTGGCTAAAATGCAAAGACGTAGGTTCTCCTTCAATCACAGATGTGGTGGAGACCGTGGGGGATTTCAGTCTTGGACAACTAAGATCCCCTTCTGCCTATTCACTAAGAGTAGAGGCTGCTCTGAGAAATGCCTTTGTGCTGGGCTTGTAAGGGGCAGCCTTAATTATTCCCGTTCCTCTTAAATCGTCTCTTTGTGCTAAGGGCTCAGTCGTGATGATTTTTCATTTGAGAGGATTGCATCACATCAGACATGGGGCCATAAATCCTCCAGAACGAGCAGAGTAGTGACAGCACTGGCCTGTTTTACAGCAGGAAAGTGTAAAGTTTATTGTCATTTTTAGAAGTGAAATGATTTTAAAATGACCTAATCTTAAAGAAAAAAAGAAAAAAACAACCCCAAAACCACTACCACACTAAAAGCAACACTGCAGAAAGTTAATGTCTTCCCCAAACAAAGTGACCTGGTTATGGGAAGGGGTGGGAGTGGGTGTGTTGGTGGAAGTGGCCAGAGATGAATGAAAACAGGAAAGGAGAGTAGCTCTGATGTGGTGCAATGGCCCAAACACCTTAACCCTTTGCTGTCCCTTTCTGGCACTCATGGGGCTTTGGGCTGCTTGCCTCAAAAGATGTTCTGACCCGTGAGTGTGCTCTAACTATGGAAGGGATAGATGGGCTCAGTCATGTCCCGAGAGGCAGCATCCAGAGGCACATCCCTTCCAGCTGTCCTTTCCTGGGACATGACATTGCTGAGAGGCTCTGGGATCACGCTCTACTTTGAAAGACCATTTGGAAAGGACACACTGAGATAGGAGGGAGGGATAGCAAAGCACTGCCCAAAGATCTGGCTTGGCATTGTGCCGCTGCAGTGCTTCAGAGTTAGAGGGGGAGGATATTTCCCATGTGTTCTGCACTGGCCTTGTGCTGCTCCCCTGAAGCCAACAGCCCCTGCCCCACACCAAGAGCTTCAAAAGCCACAACCTGGGTTTTTCCCTTCTGTTGTCGCCCAACCACTCTGTATGGGAGCACCTCTGCTGTCGCATGGGATTTGCTGAGCTATCAAAGTGGGGAAAGAAGCCGCCCAAGGAAAGACAGGAAACACAGAGGGAGAGGATCTGAGTCCTACTCTGCCTGCCCCAGTGTCACCTTTATCAAGGAACTTCTGTCCTTGGTTGGAAAAGGATGTGAAGGCTCCTTTCTGCTCCTGTAAGAGTCATGTCTAACACTCAAAGCTCATGGACTGAACTTCCAAGGAGTGTGTCAGCAGCCAGAAAACGCAGACGGGCAGCCCTGGAGGACAGCACATGGGTCAGTCTGAATTAGAACAGCAAGGCTAGGGGGTCTGCAGGGAGTCCTGCAGCACAAAGTCTCCCTAGCAGTATTTGAAGTGAATGATGGTTATCACAAAGAAGCCTGTACTCTGTGTGTTTGGAGAGATGGAGCTCCAGCACAGAAATACTTCCAAACCCTACTCTCAGAGACAGCCCATGCCAGTTGACCATATAACTCAACTGCACGCCTGCAAATCAACCTCCTTGCTTGATGCCATCGCTTCATTTAGCATCGTGTCCCAAAAGCCAGCTATTGGTATAAACCCAGCCTCCAGCCCGCAAGTATTGGGTTGCACTTTCAATTCAAAAGGGCTCATGAACTCAGGTCCCTTCTCTGCACTGTGCCAGCCCCAGTGTCTCCAGAGGCTATGGCGTCTCGTGAGCCTAACAAAAGGCAGTGTATGTCTTCCCCAAAAGGCCTGACTTCCACACTCGGAGCAAATGTTTCAGTAAGTTACAAGGGACATTTCTGTTCAGACAAATGCACTTCTGCAGCCAGCTGCAAATCCATCTCACAGTAATGTTTCTATTTCAGTAGGCAAGTCTATTATGTCAGAAACCGTCTAGCCACAATCGTTCAGAACACAAAAGCAATCGCATAATCCCCTTACTCTGTGTGAGATAAGCAAGGCTCCAATAAATGGAGCACTTCTTCTCTTGAGGATTTAATCCCCATTTGAGGGGTTTTTCTTAATTGTTATTATTATCCTTTCTAATCACCCAGGAGTAAGCAAGGATTTCAAATGAAAACTGCCCCTAAAGATTTCCATCTTGATATACATGTATGTATGTACGTATGACAAACATGCATGCATGTGTACACAAACACACATATGATTTTGCATACATGTATCACTGCATTCACTCGTAAGATTCACAAGAACTTCTTTTATTCCGATCCCACAAGCAGGATCCCTTCCCAGCAGAAATATGAAGTGCCGCAGCTCCGTGCCAGTGGTTTCGAGTTGCAGGCTTTACGCTTTCTCTGACCTTTGTACAGAATTTTAATTCTCTCTTTTCTTCCTCGCTTTTCTAGCTCGAGGGTGACGAAGGAGCCCTGCTGACCCAAAGGGGTCCCGCCACCCCAAAAAACAACTGAAAGGAGTAGAAGTTGTGAGCTTCATAGGAATCGTCACCCAGCCAGCAAGGTAAGTAATAAACCAAACTTTATGGAAAAGAATTCACTAGATTTCCCTTCTGTTTTGACAGTAAAAGGGGAAACCAGCTCTTTTTCTTAAGTAACAAGACATTTGCAATCGGGGAAAGACATTACCTCCCCAGCTCAGAACCAGGTCGTGGGCTTGATCAGCATTTGTCCCTGGTGGGACTCTGTGTCCGACACTCAGTAGTGAGTTTCTGGACACGGTTGTCCTGGCTGTAGGCCTGGGAGAAGGAAAAAGCAGCTTCATACCATTTCCTTTGGCATGGTAAGAACTGTTTTCAGGATAAGTAGCAGATTGCTACTTCAAATGAGGAGCGAGATAGAAGAATAAAAAGACTGGAGATGTGAGAGTGAAACAAGTTTACAAGAACCCTCTGGGTCATGAATGATTAAGTGAAAAGATATTCCTCCCTGTACTAATGCCTCACAATTAATGCAGCATTTAAAGGCTACTTAAGAGATGATATATATGAAACAGATCTTACTGGGAATGCTTTGTCCCAGGCTCAGCCCTAAAAGCCCAACATAGTTTTGCTTTTGCATACACAGCTGGCATGAAGACCCTGCTCCCCCAACACAGCAAAAGCACGAAAGAACAAGAACAAAAGTATATACCAAAGAAATACAAAACATTGAGAGCTGCAAGAGCTGCAGAGTGCCTGGGACTGCTTCTGGTACTAAAAGCAGAGGTGCAAAATGACGATAAGCAAAACTAAGTCATTCAAGCTTTTTCCTGTGGCCTGGGACACACACAGATGCCAGAGAGGGCATGTCTGCAGCAGGGAAGAGCCGTACAAAAGCATCTGCTCAGGCCACAAGCAGACGGCAGCAAGGGATCACCTTGGTGCCATCTAAGAAATTATTTGTCCCCTCAACTTGATGCCACCTCAACACTGGTTTTAACGAAGCGATTTCAGTTTGCACTGCAGACTCCCAGCAGAGATCTTGTGTTTTTGCAGTTACTAGATACCAGCTGAGAGGTCAGGCTGAAGTGGTAAAAGTGCCATTTCAAAACTGAAAAGATATAAACCTTGAAATCTGGCTGAATATCAAGTAATTTAAAGCTAGCAAAGAGCAATCTTCGCAACTGTTTTGACTTGCCTTGTAGCTTTGTATATGTAAAAATTAATAGCAACTCTCTTGGGATAGGTAACAAAAATGCCTTTGTGACACTTTCCACTAAAGCAATATATGCATGACTTGTTCTGGTTATCACACACATATGAAATATCACAACGACATATCACAGTTTACAGTTGATGCAAAGAGCATATACAGTTTTTAGTGCACAGACTGCCATTTACTTTATTGTTGAGTGCACTGAAGACAACACATCTGTGATCTGTCTCGCCTTTATCAGCTTTTACAATAGAAGTGTGGAAAAAACCTCCAATAATTACTTCTACTTATATTGTGAACCAAAAAATTCTGAGGTTAGTTGGATTATTCTTAGGAGTAAAATTAGGCAAGTGAATTATATATATTACCGTCAATATCACAAGCTTCCAACCTATGTGCACTGATCCATGATTCAGTGATGTCAATGAGAGAGATGAGTGTCTTGTCAGATTTTGGGCTGCTACAAAAATAAAAGTGCTACTGGTGTAGGAGTGAGGATGCACATTTTGAAGGGGTCAGGCATATTGTTTTCAAATCATCAGTGTTTTGTGGAGACATTGATACTTCAAAATGATATTTCGTTGAGGGTTTTGTTTTAGTAGTTTTGGGGGCAAGTGTCTAGTCTAAAATAAATACTTAACATTGAAACACAGAAAAAGTGCGGAGGGAAACTTTAAATTCTAGTTCTGATATAAAGAAAGTTTTACTTTATTTCTGCTACACATAAAGTTGCCTCCACATTTGATTAACATTAGGAGAGAACAGACTTCATGGATGGCTCATTTGGTTTGATGATAGAATTAAGTAAGTCCTTCACTGAAACATGACTTTTAAAAGGTATCCTTAGCACTAGATTTCAATTCAGAAAGTGAAAGATGTATTTTTCCTATGCCTATTTCCTAATACAACTATATACACTAAATAAACAGAATTAGAAAAATTATTTTATAGCACCAATGTCACTGAAGTCACTGGAAGTGTTCCCATTGACTCCAATGGGTCCACAGGATAATCCTGCAGATTTCAGTGCAGTTAATTGAATGAATTAAAACCTTTCTGTTAAAGTAAATTAAATAGTTCACAAGGCATATTCTACCCTTCAAAGGGACCTACCTAAAGAGTAGGAGATTTGCCCGAGGTTCATTTCTAATGGATTCTTCAAGGAGCTACTGGAAGCCTCTTCCCTCAAACTGTTAATTCAATGGGCACACAGCATGAGCCCTCCCATCCCTCCTCGCTTCACTGCCAGAGGTCTGGCATTAGCTGAGGAGGAACCACGAGACAATAATAGTGACAGGAAATGATAAATGCTTTTGTCTCTATCCCTCATTTTGCCTCAAGGGTGAAACTTTTTATTGCAGCCTGGTGGTTTCACCTCTGCTCTGTGCTGGCAGCATGCTTGAGACCAGCCTCCATTGGGAGTGCTTCCTAGTGAGTGTAAATAAGCGTACAAAACATGCATGTGAATGGCTCTGTAGAAACTGGAGGGAGAAAAGACTGCTGGCACCAGCATCCATCCACATACTACAACCTTATGGAAAGCTGAAATGATAGAGGTAGGAAAATGAGTACAGGCATAAGGTTCATGCAAAATTGGCACCTACTAGCCCAGCTTGTTTCCTTCAGTAAATGAACCTGTTTTGGTGAGCAACAAACATCAGAGACAGATTCAACAATGTGAAATACATTGCCACAGTCCCAGTTTAGACAACCCATTTGGTTAAATCTTGTTTTCCAACACTGGAAAACAAGTATTCGACCCTTAGGCTGTTAATGCAGAGTCACAACACAGGTAGGAAACTGAACAGGACTTTCTTGGCATAATCCTTCTCAGCTGACAAATAAACTAACTGGTTATTCTATCATTCACAAAGTCATTTGCATGGCCCAAGTCTGAGTATGGAGATTTTCTTAGGGTGGGAGAAGAGGGCATCCTTCTACATCATGTCCCAGTTAGTGATGCCTCGTATGGTGAATGGACACCTGGTCTTTGGACAGCAAAACCTCCTGGTTTCTATATGGCTTCCTGCTGTGCCCGCTGCCTTCCCTTTCAGCTTTGTTTCTGCCCACCCAAGACCACATCTCTGTCCTCAAAAAGGGCATGTACTGGCTTAGAGTTTACTAAGGGTAGGACTTGTTCCCACAGTTCTCTTTTGTCAAGCAGTCTGTTGAACCATCTGTGGGGTTTTATAGAGCTTTTGCATAGTGAATGCTGTGAATGTGGCCACTCAGAGGGCTGGGCTCACATTTTCTTTCCATTGCAAAAATCCTTCATTTGTGTCTTCTAGCTGCCAGGACTGTGAAGGCTCCCTGATGCCTGAAAGTCAGGCTGTGTCCTTCTAGCCTGTGCATCATCACAGCAATACAGGCATAGTTAACTCTTCTGTTCGTGATTTGAGAGCCAGAGCATGATCCAGTCAGCCCTCTCTTAGCTGTCAGTGCTATGTGTTGCTAATAGGAAGGGAAAAAAAGAGTAAAAACTTCTTTCTGTTAGTGAAATAAGCAGATATGACTCATAATTCACACCAGGGACCCATCAGTTGAGTAAGAAGGTATCTTTTTCATTCCCTTCCTTTCTGTCCATAACCAGTGACATTTTGGCATCATGAGTATTGCAATAGTGGTACATATAGTCAAAAGCTTATTTTAGATGTTTTTCTCCAAAAACCTTAGAAGTTGGAAGGCAAATAGAAATTTAGACAAGACAGGTATTCATGTATTCTCTTGCTCCCTTATTTTACCTACTTTCTTCCTCCTATGCTTCTGACAGATCTGAATCTAATGAGACAGGATACAGTTGGTCCTCCTGGGGTGATGGTGCCAGGTTTTGATAGAGACCCGATGCCAAGGGCTGGAATGGAATTATGTTTCAACCTCAAGATTCCCATCAGCTGCGATCACTGAACTTTGCCAGCTGAAGGCATCAGGCAGTAGTCCAAACCTCTCTCTGAAGGGACTTAGGCAGTAGTTTTACTTACAGCAAGTATTCTGTAGCTAACGCCTCTGTAGCAGTGCTCAGTTACATGAACCAATCATTCATCCACCCTTTCAAACTATAGCTACTCAACATCAAACCTGGGATGACAGCCACCAGCAACTCGGGATCGGCCTTTCAAAATCCCCCAGTTTTGACTTTTAGCATCAATGCCTTTAGAAGAGGTGGATATGGCAGATTCATGCTGCCTGCTAAAATCACGTTACACGCATCTGAGAGACAGCTGTCAAGTGAAGAACTCTAGAAAACCTGACCTCCAGCTTGCCTAAGCATCTCCATCGAGAAAGTTTACTGGCTGAGTTCTCACTTCTGCAACCTCCCAACATGCAACAGCTCTCATGTCTTGTTCCTTCCATCATCAGACAGCTCCACAGAGCTGAGTCACGCAGGACTCATCTGCTGTATCGGTCATGCACATGAGTCCCGTGGAGGGAGATGGCTCATAGAGGCAATCCCAGCCACAGATGCGTCTGACAGCACCAACCCTGGCCATGGAGATGGCTCGTAACACCAACCTAGGCCACAAAGTGTGGCCTCTGACCAGGTTGCTGCAGCAGACAAGAACATAGCAAGCACACAGAATGTTGTGTCCCCAGCAGCAGTTTTCCCATGGTTTGGCTTCTGTCCCAGACCCTTTGGCTCACAGTGCATACAGCTCTTGAGGGATCACACATCCACCCAGGAAGCTTTGCCAGGCATGGGCTCTCCTGAGACATGGAAGAGGCCACCACATTCCTGAAATGGGGACGTATGACAGAGAAGCTCATGAGACTTGTGGGGACTGGATTTGGGCATGTCTGTGACCCTGGTGAGATGCTGGAAGTGCCATGACCCAGCTTCCTGTATCACTCCAGTGAGAAGTCCCGTAGTCCTGGACTGGGTCCTAGGCAAGCATTTGTCAACTCCATTTCATGGCCTCAGAAGCTGCTAAGCACTTCTGGAGATCTGGCTGCAACCATGCATGCTGAGGGCTTCAGAAGACTAGCCGCACTTTGGCTGACCCGGACAAATCCCCCTGTTGTGTGAAAGAGACTTTTCACAGGGGGTGGTACAACCATGTAATGCTGCAAATCTCCTTCAGGATAGCAGGAGACCCAGACTTGTCCACACGAGGACGTATCCATCAGAACAGACACTCTGGCATAGTCCCCAGTGGCGATGTACTGTATACTGACAGGAGTCCTTCTGCTGGCAGCTTTACTGCTGCTGAATGACATAAACCAAGCTGATAATGCTTGTCTGTCAGCATAGATGTACCCACCCCAGTGCATCAGCCAACGACGTGACCAGCAAGAAGGAGAAGGGATGACAGTAAGTACCCACTCCTGCAGCTGGTATTGCTGTTCTGGCCCCCATAGAACTGGAGGTCAGGCCACGCTGTATCTGAATTGCACAGGGCTGGACTTTTATTTACCCTGTACCATGTTTTTATCACCCTGAAAGCATCAAGAGCTTTAAGACAAGGAGTGACTGTGATTTCTACAGCTAATTTGATGTCCTTGTGCATGGCCACTGCAGCATCATCAGTGAGGATCCAGTCAGGCACATTCCTGAGTCATGGCTTTATGTCATGACAATAACAGGTTTGGATCATCTAGGTACAGTGCTCAGGTTACTGACAGTAAGGAGATGAATAAAGACAAATTCTCATCCTCCTTCTCTGCTTATGGTAAGGGAAACGTACCTTTTCTCCAGTAAAAAGTAGAATTTCCCACAGGAGGAGAGTTTTTTGTGTGTGACTATTTCACACAGCTTTACTAGCTGTCAACTGTACAAACTAATCAAACTCACCTCCGTAACCAAAATTGGTTTTTAATTGCATGAAAATTATAAATTTGCATAATGAATGAGGGATCATATGGCAAAAGAGACAGACCTTTAAGAAAACATTTTAGATTTCCTGCTGCTCCAGCACCCTTATTTCTTGTGTCTTCCATGAACTTAAGCTTTTCGGTTTTCCCCCAAACACATGGTCACTGGGCTGCAAACGGGACCTGGCGCAGCTCCAGCTGGCCTTTTGCCATCTACATATACAGGAGCAGAGACAGCCCTGATCCTGACCGTGTTTGAATGCAAGAGATACAGTATAGTGCAATTAGAAGAGATTAACACATCACTCAATCCTAAAGGGTCATATAATCATTTAGGACATGCAAACAGTATCAGTTCCTGATTTAGAGGCCTCAGTTACAGATATGACATGCTATAAAGTGTCAGACAAAAAATCCCAGTGCAATCTATCTTGCTTTCTGAACCCAAACTGACAGCAGGTACACAATGAAACATCCACCAGAACACGTAAAATGAATGTTCACCAGATCACACCAAGGTCCAGTGCTCTGCCTGCATTGTGGTTTTGTCTCAACAATTTATCTGCAACATTACAGCCCAAAGGCCACCCCAGCTGCTGTCACAGCAGTACTGAACTAGGGGCAAAAAAGGGATTTTTCCCACACCCAGCAAGCAAGGTAAGGAGTTTTATTCCTCTGTTCAAAGACAACGTGGTCAGAGGAATGTTTAGAAGAGCTATACTTTTCTGGCAGATGTACTCCTTCTCCTTTAGATCTCTTAAATCCAGAGTTTTCAGCGTAAGATCAGATGCCTGGGAGTCCACAGATTACTTCTGGAGGTCAAAAGGTAACTAAGAAAAGCAAGGTTTCAATTTGCTGTACTGGGTCTGCGGATTTCCTTGGAATAATGTGGGTTCACCAGCTGGAAGAAGTTGAAAAGCAGCGTGCTGAGCAGCCTGTCGGAAAGCTACAGGCTGGAGCAAAGTCATGGAAAAGAATTTCAGATCTTAAAATCTCGCCCCCCACCCCCTACCAGGCAATATCTGCACCTCCGGTCTGAAAGCTAACAAATGCATCTCTTTGCGATGTTCTTTTGCCATGAAATAGGCAAATAGAAATTACCCTCGTGTGTATGCTCACATCCATCCAGTCCATAGAAACTGCTGGTGAATCATAAGCAAAGTGGGTGGTAAAGAAAAGAAGACAGAAAGAGAGAAGAAGGAAATGTAACAGTCTGCACTGGATCTCTTATCCGTGAGTAATAAGGGCAGTTACAGAGGAAAAAATGTTTATCCCTTGCAATTACTAAGTGTACCTTTCATCTTGATCACAAAACTTTGGTAATGAGATTATGCCATTTGGCTGTGAAAAACATCATTTTAGCTGTACAGTATCCTCTCCCCGAGGATTTGTGCAAACATTACCTCAAACATCAAACATGCATATTTTAATGAACTGTATTAGTGTGCCTTCTATTAAACTACAGTTCAAAACATCAGTGTTAATGAGTTCTCCCTGTTTCCGATAAAACAAAAATAGCTGGGGGAAAAAAAAATCACTTTTTTGCTGACAGGAGGGTTGAAATGATTTGTGTTTAACAAGGCAAACAAAGCTAGTCTTATTTTTACATTCATTTAGATGGTACAGCCTGGGCAAGGAAGCTCAGTGCTGACATCAGGGAAGCTTTCCTGATTCCCCCTGCAGGGACCGGCCAGTTTGCTGCCCTGTCACAGCAACCTGCAAAGTGTGCGAGGGCTTCAGTGCAGTTACTTTGGATTTGCACCCGGGCATAAAGGAGAGCAACACGCAAGCGCTGGCAGGAGCAAGCAGCATTTTGGGGCATACTTGCTGGGTGTGAGGGAAGGGACATCGGCCGGCAAGAGCCGAGCTGCTCCTCCATTCTTACAAACAGGCTGCCACAATCGCTTCTGCTATCTGCTCTGGCCGCTCTCAGCAGCTTCCTCCATTCCTTCCAAACTAGGATGCAGTCCCACGGGGGAGCTGAGGCATCTCATTTTTGGCAAAGCAGCTCATTCCCATGAAAGTAAGCACAGCTTTTACACCACCGTTTAATAACATGGCAACATTCTCATGCATCAGACTCATTTCCTCACTGCCATGACTCGAGAAATACATACTGCCATAAAGCAAGCTTCCAGAGACCTTCCCCTCTGAGATGGTGTTTTAAAAAACGCTCAAACATACTTATGTCTGTGCTGTTTAGTGTCACTGCAGACTTTGTACCCTTCCGCAGTACACACCAGACAATGTCAACCGGCTTATCTGGAGAGGAAAGCTTTCTGAAAAGCAATTCCAGTTTATGTGAGCACGACTGAGGCTGCACGCACTCGCTTAGCCTTAGCTGACACTGAAGTGGGTGTGAAAACACGAACACGCTCATACAACAGTGGAGCCGTAGGACAGAAGGCGGGGGGGGTGTGTGCAAAGTTTTGTCCTGGTCAAAGCTTATAGCCAAAAGTGAGAAAACCTCATGTGGATGAAGACGAAACAAATTGCAAGAGTCTAACCTGGGCTTAAAAGACTGCACCTATTGAGCACGGTCTGAGCTGCAGTTTGAAAGCAGCCTGGGAAATACCAGGCTGAGGTGGTTACATAGTCTATGCCCAGCTCTTCTCTATCTGTGCCAGAACGGGATGGTTTGAGACAAGACTCTCAATGCTCATTGCTGGTTGCTTAAAGGCCAGGATGGCACTCACAGCCCAGCCCCATGGCAGATCTCATGTCTGCCCATGCACCACCCTGATGGGGCATCACCCCATTTGGGTTCAAACTTAAACAGAGGAGGTTTAGGTTAGATATAAAGTTCTGTACAGTGAGGGTGGTGAGGCACTGGAGCAGGCTGCCCAAGGAAGTTGTGAATGCTCCATCCCCAGCAGTGTTCCAGGCCAGGCTGGACAGAGTCTAGTGGAAGGTGTCTCTGCTCATGGCAGGCGGGTTAGAACTGATCTTAAGATCCTTTCCAACCCAAACCATTCTATGATTCTGTGATTCTATGATCCTATCTGCCTTCAGCTCTCCAGAGTGGGGTGAGCCATGGCGTCGTGGCCCCTGTCTCTGCCACTACCATACATCACACCACCTCTCCTGGGCACCTCCTGCGGGACAGAGTCACTCATTCCCTGGAGGTCCCTGTCTTTCCACTGACTGCTGAGGTAATGGGGATCTTAAGTGTGAGAAGCATCATTTTTAGATAAGTACAGCCCAGTGAGGCAGCTGAGAACCTGAGTGATTAGTAGGTGAAATTCTCCCTCCAGGCCTATTATATCATCTTCCCTGAAATGCAGGAAATGCCAGAAGAGACCTTCACTTGTAGAGATGAAAAAGCACCACGTTAATGTTCCTATAGCACCAGACCTTTCTGTCACCATTACAGCGTATTGACAATTTTTAGTTATTTTATATGTATGGCATATAAAATTAACAAACATAATTTATTACCCTCTCACACTGTAGCTGAATGTTTTACACAGAGGACCTATTCATCACTCTCTAACTAGTGCAAACAAACAGGGTTCCACAGTGTTGATTGATGGATATATCGGGTTTCTTTACTGCTGCTGCTGCTCATACTGCTCTTGAATTAATAGCTTCGAGTTTACTTTGCACATTGTTGTCTCTTTTTTTAAAGAGCATTTGGAACACCTAAAGACTGATTCTTATTAACACTAAGTCCCTGTTACACCAAAATGACCTGAATATGTAATTAAATTTTTCTTCCATTAAAAGCTCCTTTCTAGGGTCATAATGATATAAAGGGGATCTCAGCTTGAAGGAGAATCAGAGTCAAAATTTTTGCTTAGGAACTTGAAATAGCAAGGAGGAGTAAAAAAGTTTCATTGTCACTGTTTCCACAGATCACCCTAGTAATTGGCTGAAGCCTTTAGAACATGATGTATAAAGCAGGCACTAGTGTTATAGGGGCTTTAAATACCCTGCTTGAAAGGGATCCTGCAATAATGAGTTTAGCTATCTAATTACCTTCATTTTTTTGCAAGAGACTTTTGGAAGTGAGCAAGGTTAGTACCTCAACACTATTGCTTTTGGCTTCTTCATGAAATGCCATTCCAGTTTGGATCAGTCATAAATGCCTGAAAACCAGCATTTCCCTTCCATTGCTTGTGCTCCTTGGGACATTTCCGCACCCCCGTGAAAGTGACCACTAAACCTGCCTTGAAGGGAGCAACAGGAGAAGCACATACGCAGGAGAAACTGCTGTGGGGGATGTTAGGCTCTCCTAGAGCTGCCATCTTTAAAAAACCCCTTTCCAAGAGGCATGGCTCATGGTCACATCTCTGTGCCTGCTCCCTCACAGCTGAAAACCAAAGAGTAGATTCACTTTCACAAGCCCTGGGGCTGCTGGACCAGAATGTGCCAGGTCAACCAGAGACCTGTCAACAAACTACCACCACAGTGAGGAGCTAGTGGGTTAGGTGATCCTGAACTTCACTGGGGAAGACACAGCTATGAATTCCCACCCTCAGGGCACCATTTCTGGCATTCTTTGTATTAATAACCTTTTCTGCTATAATCAGTGTTATTCTCCAACCAGAACTGTGTCTTACAGTGGTCACCTTCAGAGTCACTAAGAGATGTTCATATATGGACTATATGAACAGAGCTACTATATACTGGGGACTGCATCCAATGTATCTTCCAGCTCCTGCCATTTAGGCATTTTGAGTGCAACTTTGCATCTGTATCACATTGTCTAGCAGCCCTTCACAAATATTTCTTCTCAATCTGCCCAACTCCAGTTTGGAATCCATGCTTAGAAATTGGTACCCACAATGTTGTTCTGCAAAGATGCCTACAGGAGATGCTCCCTGGTGTTAGGTGTAAGATGCCTTCCTCTTGTTTCTTTTGCTGCCTGATGACCTCCATAGATGCCCACAACTTTTCTGCTAGGAGAAACAGTGATTAATTCTTCCTTCTTCATGTTCCCCATGTCATTCATGACATCTACCTGTATCTTCTCTCTCAAATCTACTTATTGTCTGAAAAGTCCCAGATTAATTACAAGGAAGGTGTTTCTTCCTTTCCATATGCTGCCCGAGGTGGATGCATAGCTTGCAGGTGGTGTTTGGGATGCAAACACTTCATGGTGCAGTGGCATTATCCCATATGTACAGATGTTCTCATTCTCCCCAGTTCCACCACTGTGACTCTGACCATTCACTTTGCTGCTTTGAGCAAGCTTGGTGAGGGTATGCCAGGTGAGTGCAGACTTAATTCCCTTCTCATGCGCTACAGGACTTGCCCTGTGTTTCTCTCAGGACCTCGGTAACTCTGTACTCATGGACGAGAAGGGAGACCTGAATCTGAGCGACGAACAAAAACCTGGTTTTCCCAATCTTTGAGAGCATTTTTTTTAAACTTATAATATTTAAATGTACCTTTTTGTTTACTATTGTTTATGCAACATAACAATTATGATCAAGATTTTGATTACCATTTCAATAAGGTCAGAGTTGCCTTTTGCATCATCATGCATGGAAATATATTTGCCTTTTGTGTAAACAGATATATATAAAATAGTTCAGATGCAAATTCAGAAGCCTTGCTGTGAAATTCATTTCTCCTGTGATCTACATTTGCAAATGTAGCTCTTACCTTGCATCTATTTGCCATTTTGTGAAGTGTCAAGATGCTACTCTAGCGTACATGGGCTCATTTTAATCACACATGAGTATCACCATTTACAGCCTCCCTCAGCATGGAGGATTTTTAAACTGGTTTAAGCTATATGGATTTAAACATTAATGAAGACAAATTCCGACTGCTTTGGTTGCTGAAACATCTAAATCTTTAAAAGCAAGTTTCTTGAAAATACTCATTGACTTTTGTAGGAATCTTGGCTTATCTGAATTCTTGACAGGGAAGAGCTTGGTCAAAAGAATGTAATTTGAAAAATCTATAAAAACTGCAAAGTTTATGCTAATCTGAATCCAACCCTATTTTGGAGACAAAAATTAAAGCCATACGTATGCATCTAAATAGATGGCCTGTTTTCACAAGTACTGATCTATTTAATCTCTCCTTGACTCAGTCACTTTGCACCAAGACACTTATTTAGATGCACCACATGTATTTCTAATGCTTTAACTTCACTGGCTGTGTTAGAAGAAAGTGTTGATCTCACCGTGTCAATTTTTAACCTTTACAGAACAGTTAATAGTTGCTCACTGCACAGAAGCTTTATGGATAAATTAGTGCATAGAAAACAATTAGCATGTATTACATAATTTCATTACTTCTGCTACCACTACCATCTCAGTGTTCCTGTTGATATTTATGCATGAACTTAATTTGGTTTAGGTTTTGCTTGTAGCATTTGCGTGGCTAAAATAACACAAAATCTGGACATTTCACATCTTTTTTGTCCACTAATATTTATAGCATAATTCTAGCCACAAAAAGACCAGAGGTGTAAGAAAAATTTGGGAAAAGCACAGTAAAGACTATACCAAATACTTACCCTGGGGGACAGAAGAGACTAAAAAGTACCTTGAAAACATCGTTCGAGAGGACATAGGGCAGCAGCCATTCTCTTGCTTCTTGCCCTGAGAGTAATACATTATGTTGTCCAGATCCATGGGCTCAGATATAAATATCACGACAGTTATCTAATCAGCAGCTTCACAACTGCCTCTGGGTTTTGTATGTTGATTTTGTCAGGCTTGGTTTTGCATAGTAACCTCCACTGTTTGAAAGACTATAATGAAGGTGATTACAGTGATTCATTAACATTGTGCCCGTTTCAGCAAACGGTCCGAACATTTCTATATTCCCTGGTATGAAGCAGAGTGGTCTTCACATAAATGTCCAAAGGTCCTTTAGCCTTTTTAATTTCTTCCACAGTTTGACTTTAATTAATGATTCATGTGCAAATTTATACACAATTACTGTACCAACTGACCAGCTTTTGATTTGCTTTGGATTCTTCAGGATAAGAGGGAAAATACCCTCAGGGCTCATAACAACAGTAGACCATCTATTTAAATGAATGTCCCCAGCCATGCCACCTACTCCACTTTGCTTAGTAGTGGCCTTCCCACTTGGTTCCTTCAAAGGAAGGACCACACAAGGCGACAGCCAGAGGACTGTTTTGTATTTTGCTATGAAAGCAGGGGAATAAAAACTCATTTTTAAACTGAGTGTCTTGCTGTCACATATCACCTAATACTTATTCTAAATTTTATCTTAAAAGCAGTTAGGTTTTTGGCCACCAGGACTCTCCTCGGGACAGCCAAACAATTCATCCAATTGCTGGGAATGTGCTGCTAATTTCTAGCCTAAAGTTTACTTATGGCCGGTTTCAAAGGTGGTTACTAGGTGCACTGGTTGGAAAACTTGTCTGAAGAAAAGCAGGGATGGATATGTTAAAGCTATTGGGTTTTGGACTGATATTCTCTAGATCTGCATAAATAATTTGACCATGGACATGTAAATCCTACTCTTGAAAAAGCTCAGGCTTAATAGGGAGATGAGTAATTGTATCTCCACGACCCAAATTTCGTTAGTATTTTCAGGTGGTGAGTCCAGAAAGCAGTTCAGGAGGATTAAAAATTTGAAGATTTTTTTTTTTTCAAGGTAGTAGATATATGGCTATGGAAAAACCTCCTGAAGAGCTGTTCCAATGCTTCCTGAGGCCCCAGAGCTCGGCCCACAGAGAAATGCTGCTTGTGAAAAAAGCTGCCTTTGATAGCACTTTGCATATGAAATAAGATTTTGACAACACAGCTGTACTTAGCCCATGAAGTAGATTTCATGTTTACCAAAGAGGCCTGTAATTTGTGGATTGAGAGTTATTTACTGCTTTTAAAAATAAAACTCAGCAGTGAAAACCCTACATGAGGAAGAGAAGATGCCAGAATCGAGGACTGTAGCACGTTTGGTTCTCCTGCACTGGTGCGACGGATATTGGTGCTTTCTCGCTGTGTTCAGCAGCCCACATGGCTGTCAGATGTTTCTCCATGGTGTTTCAGCTCCAAGAGGTGGGTGCTGAAGAGGAACCAGGGCTCAAAAGGGACAGTCCCTGGTATGGAAGTGGGAAAGGAGGGCTGCGGAATTAAAAGTGATGACAGGGCTGAGAGGAAGACAGCAAAAGAAGGACTTTGCACCCTCATTGTGCCATAAGGCTGCCATTGTGCAACAGGCTGAAATGGAAGAAGAATTTGGGTTTCAAGTACCTTTGTTTGTTGGGCTTTAGCAAACCCTAGCCAAAGACAAAAAACAAGCCAGTCTGTATGACTGTTAGGAATATGTTAGTGAAACAAGTGAGCCGATCATGGAAACAACCTTTTCTACAGAAAGCAAACAAAGTGGAGAAGTCAGGTAAAGTGACTTCTTCCTAAAAAAAGGAAATGAGACACCCAGGTTGTTCTAAATTTGCTTTGGTTCAGTTGATGCAGCAGATAAACAGTTAATGCAGCCATTACAGAACAAATGGCAACAATCAAAAACCAACAGGAAAAAGCCATCACTTGCCATAGTATGTGCAAAACTGCTGCACTGAACATCCTCCCTGCTGGGAAGTGGCAAAACCAGATAAAAGCAAGAGGAAAAAAGACATATTTTGGAAAAAACTCTCCCTGCCCCAAACCTGTTTCTTCCTGCTGGAAAATTTTAAAGCCCAGTTATTACTGTTTAGGCAGGTTTGTCCACAGGACAAACACAGGATGATGGAGCCGGAGGAAAGCTCCATTCTCAGCCTGTGAAATGCTCACGAGACACTTCAGAGTTTGTGGATCCCGTGCATAACAAGGCCCATGGACTCTGCTATAGGGAGAAAATGCTGGAAAGAGACAGGCAGGTTCATACTTGGCATGCTGCAGAAAGGGTTAAAAGTGGTCAGTTCATCACTCTTCAGTGTTGTGCCTTGGAAGTTTTCACAACACCAGATGTGTGAGAAAAAAAGAGAAGCAAGCAAGCAAAGCGAACTCGAGTAGACATCCTGGTGCCCTGGAAGCAGTTAAATTAACACCCAGCAGGGACAAATTTGCAGCTTTGGGAACAAGCTTAAAGTTAGTCTGTTTTCATTCCTGGAGTGAATTTGCAAGTGTATGACAGTGAAGTATAGCCTGGGAAGAAGCAGGCAGCTTTGGATTAAGGATGGATAGCCAGAACTTGCTCCCACCCTCTCTCCTCCCACTCTGTTTTGCACTTAGGCTGTGAACCTCCCAATACTTCTGCTAATCCCTATGTCTTCCCATGTCTTTTACCAGTTCCAGTAGGAAAAAAAAAAAAAAAGCCATTCTTTTCTTTTTTTTCCCTCCATTCTAGTTGAAACCAGACAAGACTGGAGTCACCCCAGCAAAGCCTGCTTTAGCTGGGATTGCAGTTCACAGTCATTTGGAGAAATCTAGTTCTGCAATGGATAAAGCTGGATGCTTTTCTAACCAGAACCAAAGCACTAAATCCTTAGTCATTCATCACTCACTTGGAGTCAGGCTGTGGCCCGTCTTACAACCACTGCAAATTATAGAAAGGACTGGAAAAGACTGTGAGTACATCTAACCCGTCTTCACAGAAATATGGAAAGCCCTTAAAGTGTCTCTCCCTCTCACAGGTTACAGAACAAACAGGCTCCAAAGAAACACCATCCTCGCTTTCACACCTTAGCCATTGCAAGTATTTTTGTATCAGTCAGTGACAGGGAAGTCTGCAACCAAGGTGGACTACAGAGCTTTTTTACGACGGCCTGAGAGGACCATTCAATCTCCATTATTCTTCCTCATATTCATCTTTTGCAAGGCAGGAATAAACTTCAGACCCTGGAACAAGCTTTCTAGAGAGGTGGTCGATGCCCAAAGCCTGTCAGTGTTTAAGAATCATTTGGACAATGCCCTTAAAAACATGCTTTAACTTTTGGGCAGCCCTGAAGTGGTCAGATAGTTGGATTAGATGATTGTTGTAGGTCCCTTCCAACTGAAAGACTCTATTTTCTATTCCATTCTTCTGTTCTGTTCTGTTCTGTTCTGTCCCATCCTGTTCCATTCCATTCCATTCTGGGCTCATGGACACTGAGATTCTTCTGCAGTGAGTTGCTGCCCCATGTATGTGTCAGACATAAGTACTCTGAGCTGTGCCTTCCTCACTGGTTATGTAGGAAGCTTAGGGTGATGAATATCCCTCCTTTTCCATGATTTTTGCATTTCTACTGATTCACGACATGATGTGGACATCATAAATCCTCACCTCTTCCTATGAAATTGGAGAATCATTCAACTCTGAGGTTTCCACAGCTATGCTAAGGCTAATTTTTACTATTAAAATGCTCTATGAAAGGCACTTGGCTTTTCAGCTGGGTCAACTGCTTCAAGCATGCAGCGGCCCCTCCAAATTCCAGCTGGGGCTTGATAAAACAGAGCCTTGTCAGAGGGGACAGAGAAGTGAGGACCGGTTTTGAAGTGATGACACAAACTCAACATGGTTGGCCTCTTCAATGTGGTGTGGGGCTGCCCTCAAGACCCAACTCCTTCTCCCTGTACAAGGTGGGAACCAGAATCTCAGGCATAGCCACTGCATGTCCACCTATGAACGGATGTCTTAAGGGCCCCTTGGAGATCTGCCAAGCATCTCAATGGGCTGTTTACCATCAATTTATATGCATGAGGGCAAAAAGAGGCATCAAAAACTGTTTTAACTACTTCAGAGGTCTCCTCTGGGGGACTGTGCAGGCTATGGGTGCTGGGTCTACAGAGAAGACTCTCAGACCAAGAGGCAAGGGGCAGTCAGGTGAAGATGAGCAGATGCGGGTTGATAGGTGCAGGCACTATCCTAGGACACAAGGATAGTGTCTCTGAGACTGACACTGGGTCTGGTTCAACTTCAGACTCTTGCAGCGGAATCCTCTGCAGTGGTAAATGTGCCTGTATCCACCAACTCCAGTGGATTGGTTGTAATGGCTTTGAATGATATCTTCCTTCTCTCTTTCCCAAAATATATAATAATACATAAAATATACAGTAACATTTCCTTCTTCTCAAGGTTTGGCTGGCTTGCTTATTTAGATTATAAATTCTTCAGGGCAAAAGCTGTCTCTTACTCTACGTGTGTACATTACGAGAAACAGGCATGCAGCAAACGAAGCAGGCAGATGGTTCTGGAATAGTTCTGTTGGAGCATCTGGCTGATTTTCTGGATCAGCATCACATACAAATGGTAAATTCACCCGTGAAAACTCACATTAAAGGAACATTACTAGGTCTGTTGCTGTCTTAATGACAGTCATCTGTGGCCTGGGGCAGGTCTCCACCATAAAAACACCAGCAGTAAAAGTGGCTGAGTGGAGGAATAAATATTTGCCATTAAAATATTCCTTCATTTTGAACCCCCAGAGAGACGATTTACTGGGACTTGCTCTTGAGGACTTTGGGGAATTAAAATAATAAGAAGACCCTAGGGAGAGAAATGGGAGCTGGGGCTTGTTAAACTTTTTTTTGTTCCTTGCCTTCTTGAGGTATTCACAAATTGCCTACAAACAAGCAAAAACTTACAGGAAAGGGGTTTCACCATGCCAGCTCCACATGGCTGTGGAATTATATTGTTTTTCCAGTCTGCTTTTCCAAAACCCCTGCAGGAAGTTGACTCAGGGCTTGACTCTGGCCTCAGATGCGCACACAGCAATAGCAGAAAGCCTAACTTCAACCAGGTAAGAAGACCTTATAGATATCCCACCTTTATTGATGAGATCACAGGACAAGACAAACAAACTTGCTTAGTGGCAGAGAACCAGACCTGAAAATATCCCTGGCCTATTTCCTCCTAGTCAGCATTGCATCTTCACAGTTCCTTATCCCATCTT
This sequence comes from Nestor notabilis, assembly GCF_000696875.1. Classification (NCBI taxonomy): domain Eukaryota; kingdom Metazoa; phylum Chordata; class Aves; order Psittaciformes; family Psittacidae; genus Nestor; species Nestor notabilis. Next base: position 152,117 of record NW_009924250.1, on the reverse strand, counting down.
GTCCTGTTAAAACTCTTTCCAGTTAATCTAATAAGCAAAACCTCAAGTCCTGTCTTTGGTGATGTCCTCTACTTAACCCCATCACCCCAGGCTTGTAAACTGTAATATCAGCCACCAGCACGGGGGATCTGCTCACCTGCCCTTTCCTCTTTGTTGCCACCAACATCTTCTTTTGTGTCCCAGGTCCCTTGCTTGTACTCAAAACAACGTATCTAGACCTGCAGGTAGGTATCAGATGTTCTCCTTCAAATTCCTTCTGTAAAAGTCATCTTTTCTTTGATTCTTACAGAAGGCAGATCGACACTGTCCCTTTGAGAGAGGTGCCATTTCAAATCTGAGTTTATACAGTTCTTCACAGAATGCCATTCTGCCCTATCAGTGGACCTCCCAGGCATTTCCACAATGCTAATAAACAATAAATAAGACTCCAATGTACTGACATTAGCAAAGAACTCATCCAGGCAGGTGCAATGATAGTTTTTATTGGTATCTTCACGGAAGATACCAAGGAAGATCTTCAAGGAAGATACCTTCAAAAAGCAGCCCAAATGAATCAACAGGGACAACCTCAGTTACCTCCCAAATGCCCAAATCCAGAAGCATTTGACCTAAGTGGCTAATATTCTACCAGTATAAATACTCTATGCAAAGAGTTAAAGAAATCTTATGGAACTGCCACACTCTCTGAGCCTTTGAATTACAACGTCTTCAGGAACTGACCATCCACAGTGTAACTGTCTACATATTCCATTCAGCAAACTGAGCACGAATGACATAAAGCACTACCAAGACAACTGTCCACCACAACAATACAGCAGCTTGTCATTTTCTCTCTGGTTTTGTGTTCATGAATCAGCTATGATCCCGCAGTTGATGGTGGTTATGGAGTTATGGGACATATTCAAATTTTAATCCAGAATATTTAATTCAGAACCCCTTGCATGAAGGAATGCACCAAAATGGAGCTATCAAGAAAAGCTGTCATCCAAATATTATTTTTATAGCGAACACTGAAAGAAAGGTCACATTGTTATTTTCTTACACTATGGAACAGTTTCTATTATTGCAGATTCCAAAAGCCTGGAATCGCTGTTATTTATGATCTAAGTCAAATTTAAGTCCTGGTTTGTACCAATTACCACAAGCTACTCTAGGTTTCCTCTCCTCATTTCATAAATATTTGCAAAATAATTCCTTCGCACTTGAAAACAGAGAGGCCACCTCACCAAAATGTGCTCTTCGTTTCTTCTTTAGTGGTAAATACAAGGGTCTAGGAAAACATTGGTTTGATATGAATTATCTAAAGCCGCCACATTTTCTTTGTGGAATTTTGGAGGCTAAACGAGAGGCGTAAGTTATCACCCAGCAGTGAACAATAACAAGAGTTTTTAGATCTTCACTTTCAAAAGCGCCATTAGATCTTTTGCTCCTGGTGCTTCTTCCTCCCATAGCACTCCAACCATCTGACAATTTAACATACACTTTTTATTAAATCCATATGGTGCCCATGCTTTAAAAAAAAACATATAGAAGGCCACATCCTGCTGCTTACCATGCTGCTCTACACCCAATTATGCTCTCCTGAAAATACATGAAATTACCCTAAGTTTACACCAGAGAAAATGAGAGGATAATCTGTCTCAGCACCTCTGCAGAGCTGTCAGGTTAGTTGAAATACTATCTCTATCCCTTGCACATATTTCAGCTAAGCACTGATTTGCTGGGTATTTGAAGGGTGTAATGGAGGGGGCCTGCAAGGTGGGGTCCCTTCAGCACCTGGAGCACAAGCTCCTCACTGGTGGCACATCCCTTGGTGCAGTGCTGTGGCTTTTCTCTAGTCCAAGTTCATGCTGTGTCCCCGGACCAAGGAGCACTTGAAAGGCCATTTGCCTCGTGCTGCAAAATGCGAAGCCTTCCTGTGGGAGAGCATGAGGCAAGAAGCATGTATGGGACATTCACTCTTGGAGCAGATACTGGAGAAGGGAATGCTCAGGATTCAGTAGGAAGGGAGACTGGCTGGATTTCAAAGGAGCCTGTTAGGATCTGGTAAAAAAAATGTAAGACTTGCTCCAATTAGGGCAAGTAAGGGCAAAATATGGCTTTAAACTGAAAGAGGGCAGATTTAGATAGATCTTCAGAAGTTCTTCCCTGTGAGGGTGCTGAGGCGCTGGCACAGGGTGCCCAGAGAAGCTGTGGCTGCCCCATCCCTGGCAGTGTTCAAGGCCAGGTTGGACACAGGGGTTTGGAGCAACCTGCTCTAGTGGAAGGTGTCCCTGCCTGTGGCAGAGGGTTGGAACTGGATGAGCTTTAAGGTCCCTTCCAACCCAAACCAGTCTGTGATTCTATGATCCCATAATCCCATCCACAAAGCAATTATAAAGGAACAAGGACTAAAAAGGCCCTGAGCTCTGCATGAGGAAACACTCTTGTGGGTTGTAACTATGTAGACAACACTGATGCTTCCAGAGCTTTGAAAATAAAGACCACTGGTTGTTCAGGTAAAGTGGGGGCTGAAGCTCTCATGATCCCTTGTGTTATCCTTGCTCCCAAAGCCAAGACTAAACAGGGCACATGCTCCCATGTAGCAGATAGAGAGGCCTTGCTCCATTAGAGTTCCTGTTCTCATGAGCTCAGCCTTCTTTACTCCCTCCCTTGAGTGAATGAAATTGAACAAGAAAATCTGGAGAAAAAGTCAGCTTGAAATCTTTGAGTTTAATTTGGCTTTAGGTCAAAACCAGAAAGGGATGAATAATATTTTATTTAGTAGATACGGGTTTTTTCTTTTCTTTTTTTTCTTTTTAATTGCTTTTTTACTTCTTCACAGAAGACTAATGGATCCTATTGAACAAGTCTGATGGCTGATCAAAACTTTGAAAATATGTGTGGAATTTTTTATGCTAGTTAAAAATGACAATTTTTTTTTGTTCAAAAACCTTAAATCTTACTTCAGAAGCATCTTTCTCTGACAAGACTACATTTCTTCTCAAGGGGAAAGTTAGACTTTAAACTTCTACCCACTCCAGTTACAGATTTTCTCCACATCAATCCAGGTTCTGTATAAATATTACAAACCTGATTAAACCTGTGCAGAATTTGGAGTTTCTAATTATTTCCTAAACAAAAGAGTGTTGAATTTCTAAGAGTTTTTTCATGACTGTGTGCATGTTGCATCCTGATAGATAATGGAAAGGTGAATCTTTCCCACACCAATGGAGAATAAAACAAAGATGCAAAAAAACCCTTCATTCAGATCAATCTTCCTGGAAACCAAGATGATTTCCATCATTCTTATGACTTTTTCCTAGAGGCAAAAGACATCTAATTAACAAATCCCACTACAAGTTTGCTGCGATTTGACACAAAGTGAATGTGACAAGCAGAGAAATTATAAGCCTTACATTTCCAGTTAGCCAGCTTGGGCTGATAAAGACAAGTTCAAATGGTTTGGGGAGATCTTAAAGCTGGGGGAGTAAAAATCCAGAGAGCGAGCTGTTTCAGGTAAAAATGTGAATTTATTATCTTCCAATGAGTGTTGTCTGATGGCAATGTCACAGCAGACCTACACGAATGTGCACTCACAGTTCCAGCTACAGAGCATTCCAGCCGGTTCTGAGAGGGTCCTTACAGTCCAAAATTACAGTGCTCTGAGGATGAGTTGAATTACACCAAGCATCAAACCTTGCTTCATCATGAAGAAACAGGGCATGAGTAAAATAAATATTATGCATGAAGTTAATTAGTAAATGCTGGTAATTAATCATGCATTACAGTTAATGATGTGCAGGAATCCTTAGAGGTAGGAGATGAACCTCCAGGAAAGAAGACTGTGTAGCCTAAATGAGGTGATGTCCCCATTGCTAAAATCAGTGGGAGCTGACCTGAAAGGTTGCTTTGGCTTTTGTTCTCTTTGTTGGAAGATAATAGCAGCAGTGTCTCCTCCCACTCTGATTTAATATTCAGACTGGATTTATGGTACAAGCAGGCCCTGACCAAGGGGTTGGTGGGCTGTTGTCACTGTGCAGGCAAGCGCTGAAGGAGTCCACAGAACTCATAAATACTACCAGGTGAACAGGTATGTTCAAATCTTGCCAAAACTGCCATTGATGGACCACTTAATTTCTAAGTGTTGTTGCAGCAGCTACAGAAAACTCTACAGAGAGAGATCTACCTTATTTTGTAAACTTTGGAACAACTAACTGCTAAGGATGTCTAAAAAACTCGAGTTATCCCTCTAGATCATAGAAAACCCAGCAATTTTTGCTGCAAAAGCTCCATAATCTTTGTCTATGAAGCTTTTACACTATGGATCAGGTAGCCATGTCCTGCAGACACAACTGTGGAAAGTGGTTAGATGACAGGAAACTTTGGCAAACTACTTGGGGAAGTCGGTGACAATAGGCAAAACTCCTTCCTTGATATAATATCTAAAGTTTGGCACGCAGCAAAGTTCATTAAACCAAGTTTCCTAAGCCAAAAGATCTTGTGGCTGCACAGGTGAGAGATTCTGCTACACTCATGATAAGTCTTGCATGTACTACTATGGTCAAATACCATCTTGTTGGCTTGCCTCCCTGAGCAGCGGTGCAAGAGGACACAGAGCAAGGAGCTAACACCGCCTCAAGCAGAGTTGCTCTCAGTGCTTTTATTCCTTTCCAGAATGTGACCTTGCATATTTTTTTCAGACAAGGAGTAGTGTTTGCAGAAGTCCTGCCTGACTCCCCTGTGCTGACAGACTGCTGGAAGCTTCATCATGGCTGAATGAAGGAACTGTTAAAATTCATCTGCCTGCCAGTCTATTAAGAGAATGGGGAAATGTGCCTAAGAAGAAAGCACAGAGTAGCCTAAGAAGGAGAGGAACAGCCAGCAGAGACCTCCCATAAAAGAGCAAGGCTATGCTTGCTTCCTGCCAGCGCTCATTCTCCAGCATCTTCCAACCAAGCAACATCTCCCCACCCAAAGCTGCCTGTAGATTACACCTGGTACCTCTTGCTGAGGGATTTTCTGCTGTGGAAAGTTATGGTTAGTTGGCCTGGGAATTTAAAAGAGTTAAAAGGAGAAAGGTGTCCATACATACAACTATGTCTGCTTCTTTAAAAAACATCAGGCTGTTCACCCAGCTTGGTGAAGAAACTCCCATTCTGAGTGACTCTCTCACAACACTGCTTCTCTGGAACTTTATGGAAGACTCGGGCTTTCACTTTTAGTAGGTTCTTATAGCTGTTTTTCACATCCGCAAATGTTTTCCACACCTATATTGCCATTCCATACCTTCAAATGTGCTGAGCTCAAGTCCCACCAAAACTACTCAGAGTGGCTTAAACATCCCAAGGTCAAATATGTTTTACTTGGTTTGCACCTTTCTGGGGTACAGTGAGGTTGCATATTCAAACTTTGAATGGCAGGTCTGAAACTTGGGATCCTGGTGCCTAGTGACTTGGCAGAGCATAACTGAGCTGTAACGACTGATTTTGTCAGAGCATTGTTCCATGATAACGCAGTAGGAGCTTGCCATGTGGTATATAATTGTAGACATATCTGTGGCAACCTTCACCTTCATATCTAGGCACATATTTTATCCACAGAATATTCCCAGAAGTGTGATGGGTGTTTATAAAGCTCACAGATAAGTCTTAGTTTTTCTCTGCCAAACAGATAACAAATGTGCAAACAGTATTTTTGTCACGTCAGTCAAAAGATATCTAAAAGCAGAATTTCCTAACCCTGCCTCCCTGAAGAAAACGATGGCATATAAATTAATGTTGTAAAATACATCATCTAAGATAATATAGGAATTAATTAAAATTTTGCCATTCAAAAGAGCCTAAATTCTTGTAAGCCAGAATACTTAGATAGGGGTCCAAAATAAGCTTGCATCTGTCCTACTATCTCACCTTTCTGACAAGTATCTACATAATATATATAGCAGTGACATATTCACTCCATTGAATTTAGAAAAAAAGTGTTATGAACACGTCTTTCTTGAAATTCTTATAAATGTGTATCCATAATATACCTGAATAGGTGACAAACGTGCCATCACCAGCTCTGTGGAAATACGTGCTGAGATGGTCATTATCTGCCACCCGTACACCCTGGAGGAATGAGGCCAGGCTGCAAAAGCCCTTTTACTACTCAGACCAGAATGATTTTCTAACAAGTAAGAGGGAATTTGCCTTACCTGTCTGTGCTGCTGGGAGACTGGATACTGCAGACCTGAGATTTGCTGGCTTTGCTGCATTTTCTGAAGCATCATTTTTTGCTGCAGTGCTAGGGGTACATTAGGTGGCCTTTGAAGAGACTGGTTTGGGAGAGGTTGAGCAGGTTGCGGCTGCGGCTGTTGTTGCTGCTGTTGCTGTGGCTGTTGCACAGGGGCTGAACCCTGTGCCTGCTGCGTGTAGTGCAGAAGGGCAGGCTTGTTTTGGGAACCCAAAACTGAAGGCATCTGCTGGTTTGTTTGCTCTGAGTTAAAGTGAAACAAAGGCTTTGTGTTGCCATGATGCTGCTCTAGGGGTGGCTGAGCGCTGTTGATAAAGTTTCTGTTGAGGTCCTGAGGCTTCTGTTGCATGATTATGTCCATGGGATTGCTCTGGGGAGTGGTTGGTTTATAAACATAGTTGTTCATCCCTTTCGACTGGTTTCCATTCACTGGCACCCCAAGCATTGCTGAGCTTTGTGGGCTGAACTGCTGCTGGCGAAAAGAAGGACTGGGGATTTTCTCTTGCATGAAAGGTCCAGGGGAAGGTCCTGATGGAGACAGAGTGGACCAGTTGGCTGTCTGGTTCTGCTGCTGCTGCTGCTGCTGAATCAAGGCATGTTGCTGCCGGTTGGCTGCAATCTGTTTGAGCTGCTGTGCATGAGAGACCTCCTGCCAGTTAGTCAATGGCCGACTGGACGCTGAAGAAACCTGCGATACCTGAGTTTGACTCTGAGGCACCGAAGGGATGGGTGAAGAGGTGGACATGGCAGTGGTGGCCATAGTGAAGGCTGGACCTGTAGAAGAAGGCCTCATCTGTGGGGACCCCACAGGAGCTTGATTCATGCCTGGTGCATATTCACTCTTTATCACCATCTTATCCATCTGCAGAGATCTCACTGGGCCCCTCTGGTTCTGCTGCCCAAGGTCAATGTTGAATGGCTCATCTTGTTTTATCGTGGCATTTATCATATTCTCTAGCTCAAGATCACTCATCGGTGGCACTGATATGTTAGTCAGTTCATTAAATAGTTCCTGAAGCTCAAGATCCATCATTTGTTCCCATGAATCTTCCCCGTATCTGTTAGGGAACATGTTCTCATGGGATGTCTGGCCATCTAAGTGTTTGCTGCAGGACATCGTTTCTCCTGGTTCTTTCTTTACCTCTTTCAAAGTCATATTAAACATGCCATTACCACTAGCATGTGTATTGTTTGCTAGGTTGTTGGCCTTTCTTTGTGATCCTTGCCCCACAGACATAGTTCCTGACATTGACTGGCTTTGGCAATTGTTAACATGTTGTCCGCCTTGTCCCACTGAGATATTATCACCCACTCTTATCCTTTTAATGTCAAGGAAGGAGCTCTCTGAAACACCATTGGGCCTCTTGTTGTTGACAGGCGACAGATTTACCACCAACTTTCTCTTCAAGGAGCCTTGGAGCTGAAAGAAGCAGAGAAAATAAAATCATTACATGACCCTGAAGAAACAGTATGTAGTCTGTTTGCTAGAAGACAACAGGAAAGCAAGCACTGCATAGTACACAAAGCTACTCTGGGCTTTCTCAGTCAATGTAACTATGCAGAACTGTAGGAAAATACGTTGTGAGACATCTCCCTGCCACCACCACCCCTGTCCTTGTAGGCACCAGCATTTTTCAAGCACTGCTGACTCCTGTTGATAACAGATCCTTGTTTCCCCCATGGGAGTGTGTGGAAGGAGGTGGCCAGAGCTGTAGCTGGCAAAGCCTAGAGCATATCTGCCCTAGATTTGCTCCCATGTAACTGTGTCACACCGATCTAAAGTATTTTTAGATAGCAGAGACTAATGCACTCATGAAATACACACTTGTGCCTACCCAGTGCTGCAGAATTTCACTCTGATGATCCAAAAGACCGTTCTGGACTGCTGTAGAGTCCAGAGGTCCTAAGACACATTTTAATGGCACACACAAGATCCAGGCATCCCCATCTCACACAGCTCTATACTGGCCAGGGATGTATATAATTAAAAATGTTAGATGTCAGCATGTTCAAAACTGAAAACGAAGCCACTGGAACCATGTCAAGTTATGTCAGCCAAAGGTCTGGCCCATGATATACTGCTGGATTATTTTCCAGAGACGTATATTAATACATTAAGCCCTAATTGTTTATGTCCTGAAACATCTGTTATAAACCACACAGTCCACGCAACACTGCTCGGAGAACTGCAACTCTATTTCCTTTTCCTTGAATACTTAGAGCAATACTTTCATCTGCTCACAAGCCTTGTGGACCTACTGAAGGAAAAGAGGCTCATGGCTCTGTCCACCCGATCTACGCTCATCTGCCATGGTTGAAGACACACGTTTCCACCCCACACATACACAAAACAAAGATGTAGTCCCATGAGCTGAAGAGTTTGGACTTGGTGCATATGCAAGGTGTAGGCACCCGCAAGTGGAGATGCTCTGAACACGTTTCACAAAAGAACGGATTGCTTTTAAACAAACACAGTTGTCATATCGTTAACTACAGCACATTAGAGGTGTGCACACCAAGCAGTGAACACGCACGCAGCCCTTGCTCAGTCAGCACACACACTGTCGCTGTTCCAGCTGTGAGCAGTCAGGAAACTCTGCAGGGAAACATGGCCCATCTCCTGCCTTTGTGCACACCCAGGCAGGGGTGCACCAGCCTCAGAAGCAGCAGGACATGACATCTGACAAATACCTGTGTGCCAGTGAGAAAATGGCACCCGAGCAAACTGTGATTCCCTGGGAGGTGGTTGGTGATGGGCAGAGGGAACGATGAGAACTCTAATTTTCCAGTTGAGCGAGCAAGGATGATTTATGAGATCTTTCTATCACATTATCTGTATCATGCTGCTTCGTGTACAAAAGTCCATGGTCACCTCACACTCTGTTGTGGCCCCTATTGCCCTCAACTTCAGGCTTACCTATAGGTAAGGGCTCTTCCCCTAAAACTCCAAGTGTGAATACTTTTATTATAGTGTGAATACCAATGAGTTGCTTGAAAGAGCTCAACTGACAAATACGTTTCTTCTGTACCCACTTATCCTTCCACTGCATCAGCAGGTTACTGAGTTTAGCTCTTAAAAATAAAGCTTGTAATTTCTCTCTCCAACATCGAGAATCTCATCTCATATCTCAGGATAAGTTTCCAGGATAGCTTTTCAATCACAGATTGATGTTTTCATTTCATAACGACAGACACGTGGGTGCCTAGTTGTACAAGTCCACAGACCTTGTGCCTTCAAGAGCAACTAATTGTCATTACATGTTCCCTAGGGGAAGAGATTTGGGTCGTCACTTGCAAAGAGCATGGACTGTCTTTGGTTACCGTGTTCCTTCTGACACATGAGTCATTGTACTTTCCTTTGCAAAAAAACCCCACAGAAGCTGCACTTCCTTTTACCATCATCTTTGCTGCCAGTGTTTATTAGAAATCATTCTTGTGCACCCAAATTCATCTTCCTGGGAAATGGGGAAGTCCCCAGGTCATCAGAATACATGACTTGGCAGTGTGTTTTGCTTTCAGAAGTGTTGCTGACAGGAAGGCATTATTCATGAATAATGAATAATGTATCCTCTTCATACATACATGCTTTATGTGGTTAATACACATTTCTGAGTTAATTTTGCATTTGTTTGACATTTTGAAGCAGAGGGAACTGTTTAAAATGTCTTCACGTTTTCAGAGCACCTGCACCAGGCTTTCTGATACAATCAAAACCGTGGGTATTACACTGTGCCATGCTTAGCAGTTGCTTTTCATCTTTAGCTGAACTATCTGCGAGCAGATATGAGCTGTGAAGTGGTTTGCCTGGTGACACGCACAAGCCAGCAGCAGCGCCAGGGAGAGCACCACCGTCTCCGGACACATCCCTTAACCAAGCGCTCCCTCCCTCGACATGGGCTGGAGGACTCCTGGTTTCATGACATATGCTCTGCTACAGTGCCCACCAAAAAGGGCACGGCTCATTTCTAAAGAAGTAACAAGTGCTGGCTTATCACACCTCCCCAAAACCTTGCAAACACTGCCCTCTGAATGCTGACAACACCTTGGTCAATAGATGTCCCTACCTTAAAGCAGAAATAAGAGTGAGTGAGGCTGCAAAGGTGCAGGTGACTCTCAGGGGACTTAACTGTGCCTGCTGGAAAGGTTCTGCTTTCACATCCCACTTTAATCTGGGATGTGGAGGGCAAGGGCATGGGAAGGATGTGAGCAGCCCACAGGGATGTAACCCCCTCTCTGCCCTTTATACCGAGCCGTTACCAGTTATGTGTCACCGCGGTTTGCAGGGGACTGGTCTGTCTGTGTTCAGCAAGACGAACAGTGTCCATCACAAGTCTCTGTCTTGCTGTTTCATTTGAATGCTGCCTTTGCAGGCACTGCTGCCCCAGCATTACTCTGTTTTGTTTTCAGAAGGGAGCGGAGCAGGGTTCGATTACTCAAATCTCTGCAGTTTTCTAGCAATCACTTTTTTCAACTCCTGATGGAAAGTCAGTACTCAAGCCCTTTTCCCCCAAGCAAAGCACAGACTCTTCAGAGGGCAAAAAAAGACCTTGCCAGATTTCAAGCTCCATCTCTTCCAATTTGCAAGCCAGGATTGATTTGGGTCAGTAAACATAAACCCAAAGTTCCTCTAACACAGAGGCACATTCCTCAGAGCAAACAGGCCGCTGACTACACATCTCAAACTGCTTGAACCGCGTAATACCGAAAGGCTCTGTGATGGGAAATGAGTGACATGACAGTAACTGGGAAAGGAGGAAGCTCTCCATGCAAAGCTTCATCCCACAGGTAGGTGAGCATGAACCATCAAAGAGGACATGCGTTTCCTGGCAGCCTGTGTTATTGTAAGACCTGATGAGCCTGATGCCGAGAAGGATGTTAACAGCAGAGGGCAAAACTCGAGTGATGATTTGGTCTAAACAACCCAGTGTGCACCACGTCCTGTGCAGAAGGACAATTAATTTCTACTTAAAACTTATTCTGAGTCTTAACAGGGATTTAAGAGAGGCAGCTTCTTCTTTAACGCTCCCTGACACCAGGCCGAATCAGCAGGAGTTCCACTGAGCTAACAACTACGGCTCATCGAAATCTGGTATCAAATAATTCCTCTTTTGAAAAAAGAAAACAAACCACCACCTTTTGCTTCACCTTTCGCTTCACCTTTCTTTTGGTTGTCATTTTGTACTAAATGTAAAACTAGTAGATTTTGCTGAATATTGATTTTTTTTTTTGGCTCAAAAGTTTTTTTTCCAGAAAATAGAAATAAAACCTTCTTTGGTGCAAAAGCAGTATGTCAGTGGGAAAATTTACAGATTGTTTTCTCCAAAACATCCATATTTAACAATATTTTCATCACACCTTTGATCCAGTTCTGACATTATCCATTGCCTTGTATTCCTTTCCACAGGGACTGTACAATATGGCCAAGAAAAGAATTTGGCTGCCGCAGCAGGAAATGATAAGGACTATCTGGCTTCACTTTCACTGGAAGTCTTATTTTTTGTGTGCTTCATGCAGCTCTTCACTCGGACTTCCTTTAGAATTTGCTTTTTACTTCATTTAATGATGTGTAGTAGGAGCACAGCGCTTGACATAAGTCACAGGTTAAGCATGCAGCAGGCTTGAGTTTCACAGCTCATGGGACAAGCAAAAGACAGCCTGTCCCTCTGACTTGCCCAAGTACCTCCATAGAGCCTGCAGGTCCAAAAATACTCATTTCCCAGTGCAAGCCATTGTACAAACAGCACCATCTGACTGTCATCTCGACATGTTTATAGCCAGACACTCAAGAATGGACCAAAACACCAAAATCCTCCAAGTAAACTACAGCAAAAATATCAGAGTGTGATCATTTTAAATCTCCACTAATCCTCATTAGCTGAAGATGTAAAAAGAAGATCTGCCACCTTTGTTCTGCCATCTCTCTTATTTTCCTACTAAGGTTTGCAGCTTTCTTAGCTTGTGTGGTGGAACAATGGTGACAAAACTCATAATGTGCTGCTAACTTAAACCCCAAGTGATGATCACACTTTGTGAAGCAAGCAGCATGGCAGCATTAGCAGCTCATGTGGAGTAATATTTTTGATGTTAAAAAAGCAGCTTTGGATTTTATGCTTTTAATATAGAAGCAGCAGACAAATCCACTTTAAAAGGTCCCTTCTGGACGTCCTAGACTTTCTCACAGTATGTGCTGACTGTATCTATAGCTGCACTGTAAACAAAATCCTTCATGTATCTGGGGAGGGGAAGGAGTAAAGGAATTACATGAAAAATACAGAAAATATTCAAACAATGAAAGTGGCCAAAAAAAAAAAAAGAAAAAAAGAGAGAAAGAATTCATTCCAGAGGAGGAAAACATGCTGAACACTACTTCTATTTATACTGTGAAAGCACCTTTGCATCCCAGGGCTGGACCAAGCAAACTACCCCTGGGACTTAGAGCCTGATCCTGAATGACAGCAGCTCTCATTTTTGAAATAGTGGTTCGCAGTGTTTGCTGCCAGCCTGTGTCCAGAGCTGAGAATCAGAGAACCATTTAGGTTGGGAAAGACCTTTAGGATCATAAAGTCCAACCTTTAATCTAACACAGTCAAGTCCACCATTAAACCATGTCCCTAAGCACCATGTCTGTATGTCCTTTAAACACCTCCAGGGATGGCGATTCACCCACTTTCCTGGGAGCCTGTTCCAATGCTTGACAACCATTTCAGTGAAGAACTTTCTACTAATATCCAATCTAAATCTCTGCAGGCAGGGACTGGGGTTCACCAGTGCTGAGCCTCCCTCTTGCAGGTATCTCCCCAGCGTGCAGGAGGACCAGGCACCCCTCTCCTTGTTTTCTCGTCCCTTGGGACTCACACCATGGTCAGCTGCGGAGCCACCGAGGCACCTGGGGCTGACACAAGGACAAGGAGGAGCCACTGCCCTGAGCTGTCACCTCAAGAGCCATCACAGGTCCTAATGCCATAATCATACATGCACCCTCATGGCCCGTTTCTGACTACAGATGCAGTTAGGAACAGGCAGAAGAGCTCCCATTACTGCTGTTTCTACGTTATCTCATCTCCTGAAATCCGGTGGCTCTGGCTGTTCCCATTCTTGCCCACACCCAGCTTCGCCTTGATGCCTCACCTGAAGATCTCAGTAGCATGGTCCTCTTCTGAGCACCTCTCCCCAGCCCCTTTGCTCTGCACTTTCTTTGCACAATAAAAGGGTATTTAATCTTTTATCTTCATTTGCAACTTCCACCTGACATGGCTGAGAATGTGATTGTGACAGCTGTCTTCAGAGAGATTTTAGCACTCCAAGTTCAGTAAGTCCCATCTGCTGGATGATGCTGATCTGGGAAATGGCATTAATTCTTCATGCAGGGCTGAGTGGCAGAGCGGAGGCCCTGGGCACACCTCACAAGAGGGAACAGTGTCCAGAGCTGGTGTGTCCTCACAGCACACCATGGCTGGGTCAAGGTGGTCCTACCATGGTTGCAAAAAGCTGTGCAAGAGTAGCAGATGCTGTTTCCCACTACAGCCTGGTTTGCACAGGCTCAGCTCCAGGTTCTACTTGTCTTTCTGATGATAAGCTCTATTGGAAGACACTCAGTGTCTACACAGAGCCTCCTCCACTGAGTCCTAGCTCTGCTTGATCCTTAAGCATAAGCACCACTGTCAATAACAATGTTGACTGAGAAGTAACACAAGTTTTTGTCCCTGTTTACTATAGTAAGTGGCACTAAAACTGAATTTATAGTAACAAATAAGGATGTTCCTTGGCTGACAACTATCCACTTAATTCTCATTAGCTGCGAACAAGGCTGGAATAGTAATCAGTATGTTAGAAATCTCACAATTCACCTTCACTTATGGAAAAATTACATATCTTGCCAACTGAACATACCAACCTAAAAATGCATCCATATTATTCACAGTGTACTGCCTAGAAATATAACATCAGGGCTTTGGTCCAAGTTGCTGAAGCACAATAATTATATTTTTTATGCAGATTTTACATTTGATGGATTATAAAATATCATGTCTAGCCACAGTCTTTTAGAAGAATAGGAACACAGAGAAACAATAGCACTTTAACTAGGTCAAGATTGCTAATCAGAATGTAGCAGTCATTACTGTGTGCAAAACAAATAGGCATGAAAGATCTGTATTTCTTATCCCGCAAGCTGTGTATTTGTCTTCTGGAGAAGTCTTTTCTGTTCCTTTTGTTTCTTTCTTTTTTTAAGATCCTTTTCAACCATGAATAAATTAACCATCACTTTATGTGAAATCTACAGAAATTTATGTCAACGTTTATTACCATGAAATGTGGAACAAAGCATAATGCAACCTGAGCTTTGGGAAATGCGGCTGCTTAACTGATCCTATCCTGATGAGAAGGAAATATCAAATGTATTATAAATGTTGACAGGATGATCAGGCATGTAAAAGAGGTCATCCAACACCACCCTCCACATTGTTTACCAGTTTCATAAGTCAGCTTAAAGTATTAAAAACACATACTGTCTTGCACAGGAAGCTCCTAATCCTTGAAAATGTGGCTGCTGTTATTTGATTTGCCTTTTAGAGATCAATGGCACAGCAGATTTCATCTAAGGAAAGACTGTTGAGAGCAGTCTCGTCCTGGTTTTCTGCCCAGCATCGCTTCCAAACTGGTGTGCAAAGGCTTTGTAGGTTCATTAGAGCACATATCCATGCCCACACACGGGCTTTTATTACCTGTCTAAGCACCTGTCTCCTCTGCAACGCTCTGTATAAAAGGTTCAATGGAGGAAGGCAGCAGCCATCCATCCAGCCTTGGAAATAAGGAAATATTTAGACTATTTCTCTCTTCCTGTACATCAATGTGTCACACGGGACACTCATACCAACTGTTTGGCCTTGAGGTCTTCTGCAGGGTATGTTACAGTTCACAGGAGATACACTCATCACTTGTCAATTGGAAGAATAAGATCCCTTCAGCACAATACCCAGTCATGCTTCCAGCATCAGACTCTATCAGCCAGGACAAGGAGGGTCTGCTTCAGTAAAAACTGCCTTCCGTCACTGAATCAACTAAGACTCTTAATGAGCAACTGGCAAAATGGCTTCTTGTTAGGAGGAAGGAGTCCTGATCCTCTGCCAAAAACTTCAGTGAAGAAGTGATATTTACAGTCAAATCCAGGCCTGTGGTAAGAGAACGTTTCTTACAAGGTTGCTGCACTTGCTTGATGGCTGGGTTTGACCTGTATTAGCATCTTCCCTCTGCCTCTCCTCATCACATGAGTTCACGCCATGAGGAAGGACATAAAGTAAAAGCAGTTCTTAACAGTCATTTTCAAAACCTTCATCTTAAACATGCAGTGTCAGGACAGGGCAAGTGACCCCACTAAGAGCTTGACCTATATGAGCAGAACAGGCAAAAATTAGAGGGTTTTGGAGACAAGTAACAGCAATGATTTAAGAACTTTGAAGATACTCCTGTGAAAAGAATGGACAATAGAAGGGAATAATAAAAGCTAGATTATGAAAGTTTATATAGTAAGACTCTAACAGAATAACTGCAGATCAGGAGGGTATTTAGCAAACTTGAACAGCAGTAAATTCAATCCCAATGAAATGATAAACTTTTTCTTCCAGTGTGGATAGAGTCTGAGGAACTACATGAGAGATTCAGACCTCAGCAAGCCCTAAAGAGGGACAGAGCATTTGTTTGGAGATGGGAAGATGCTGACTTACAGAAGGTGACGATAAAATATTTAGAAGGGGATATGAAATATTAAACAGCAAGGTTCAAACCAGTTCATGGGGACTGCTATGGTTGCCTGTGGGCAGGAGAGAAAGACATAAGGGTGAGGAGAGGTGGTTTTTGCGCGCCTTATCAAGGTGATCACGTATCTTCCTCTGATATATTTGTCATTGCTATCGATGAGATGCTGCAGGGTCTGGAAAGGGCATGTGTCTGGCTGTGTTTCAAACCTACTGTATTTCCAACGCTCTAAAAGTCTGGAAGAGAAATGTAAAAATGGGAGTCATCTGAATGGTATCTAAACGCCTACTTCTAAGTGTACTCCTGAGTTTCAGTTTTAGCCTGGAAACACAGACAGAATGACAGAACAAGAATGAATAGTGAAAATCGGTCTGAGATGAGGGAAGATCATTACCAGGTTTCAGTAACCCCAAATGCCTTGTTGTCTTGGACTAACGCATGCTGCCATTCAGGTGATTTTTCATTATTTGGTTCAGGGTAAAAAAAAGGCATCTACAAGCTAAAAAAAAGCCAACCCAACCATTCAGGTACTGAAAAGCTTACAAGGTCATGTTTAAAAGGAATGTGAGAAATGACAAGCGGAGTGGAGAGGATGAATAAAAGATGTTTGCACAAGTAGACAAATCAAATGCATGGAGACATCTCTGAAGAAAGTGGAAATATGTTTTCCAGCTTTCTTTTTCTCTCTGATCAACAAAGAGAATATTTGATAGCACAGAGCATCTAGCAAAAGCTTAGCTTTTGCAAAAAGGTTTTCTTTGGCAAAAGGAGATGACATGGCAATAGGGTTCATGTGTGCCAAGAGCTGTTGATGCCATCATCACATGGTTTAAAATGTGTAACACTGAACAGCATTACACTGGTCACTGAATAGGCAGGAAGATAAGAGAAGATCAAATCTGGTGCAGGGAAGGCATAAAAGAGGGAAAGAACGTGTGAATGTCGTGCCTTGGTCTGTCTGTGGGAGACAGGTTCAGTGTCAGTACCTTCAACAACCCTAAGATGGACTGAGGAGAGCCAAGGCAGAACTTGCAGACCTCCCTGTGATGAGGTGACACAGTGCACACTGCTGCCCTTAAGCTCCTTTGTCCCTCTGCTCTGAGGCAAAGCCTTGCTGATGAGCACACACTGTAGTTGGTGGTTTGGATCACCAACGCCAGTAACTAAGACTGTCAGTGCAATGCCCTGTTGCGGATGCTCACATCTCTCAGCCATCCAGTCTCCAAGGAGCCTTTGTACTGGATGCCTTTATCCCTACTACGGCTTTCTTCAAGGGGATTGTTCATCCTAGACTCATCACTGAGTCCCATGAGACACAGTGGGAAGCTGATGAAGATGCTCCTGGCAGTTTTGGACAGGAGCCCATCCCCATCAGCGGTGGTGGTAAACCACGAGGGGCCACCACAAACCTTTCAGGTATTTCTGGCCACTGTGATAGTTTTCAGTGAGTGGGACAGAAGTGGATTCATTACAATCCATGCTTCCTATATGGCATATTTCCTATATGCACTAATCACTTGTTAAGTGAATTCATGCAAATAGAAACAGCACTGAAAAATGAGCAGTTCTAGGCCTCAAAGATAACAGCCATCCTCAAAGTCATATTTTCCTCCACAGCAGCCTTGATCCTGTTTCTAGAGCCAATTGTGTTCACTGGCTTTGAAAATTCAAAATGAGAAAAAATCCCTATTGGCTATGACTGAGTGGAACAGCATCTCCTTCCTGACACAACACACTGTGGTAAGGGGACACACTCCTGCAGGACTGGACACAGGCACTACAACCATTACAAGAAACAGCATTCTTTTGGGTACACAGTGAAAACGGCTCAGCCAAGGACTCTAAAGATCCCTCAAGTACAACAGAGCTTTGTTGCATCTCTGATGCCTCACTTTTGTAGCCTACGTGTGACAATGCACCAGGTTTGGCCAGCAGCAGAACTGTTCAGCTGCTCTGCTGACTTGGATAAAGGAGTCCAGGCACCTACAGCAAGTCCCCACCATGCAGTGGAAACCCTCTGCAGCACATAGCTCCATAGCTGGGTGTCTTAAATTCCATCTCTTCAGACCACTAAGACAGCAGAAGCAAGTTAATTTTCTGCTTTCCATTTGCCATGTTATCCACAGAAAGAAGATAAGAATATTGTGTGGAGACTTCCTTAGGAGACCTTTAGGATCATAAAATGACACAGCTGTGAAGGGACCCCTGAACATCATGTGGTCCAGGCCTGCTGAAAGCAGAGCTACCTTCAAAGTTACATCAGATTGCTCAGGACATTCTTCAGGCAAGTGTTGGACACATCCAAGGATGAACACCTCACAGCCTCTCCAGGCCCCATTCTAGCTCCCCTTTTTTCCTTATGCTTAGTTAGCAACTTGTGCTTCTTGACCCTGATCCTTTTGTTGTTTACTTCTAAGACAGATCTGGTACGTAACTGGAAAACTTTGAATATAGAGTGAATAGAGGAAATGTATAAATTTGACTTGTCTCCAAGTCAACTATATATATGATGATGAGGAGGAGGAGATGAAAGCCATCAATGACAATGCACTTGAGAAATGTCAATCTCTGTTTCTATGCAGATTCCTTCAGGGAAAGCTTTTAAATGACATAAACAATCAAAGCATTGACCAAGCAAACTGATTCCACATCAGATGAATCCGAGTTGCTAAACGATGCTTTCCTTAAAACCGATCTAAAGTCCACTGAGATAGCCAAGTCTTTAAATGGACCTTATTGGACTTTCTTTCTCTCTCTTTGATTATAAGGTTACGTGGCAAGGACT
The DNA here is from genome assembly GCF_000696875.1 of Nestor notabilis. NCBI lineage: Eukaryota > Metazoa > Chordata > Aves > Psittaciformes > Psittacidae > Nestor > Nestor notabilis. The sequence continues at coordinate 133,363 of NW_009924250.1, read as the reverse complement.
TTATCTCTATATATTTTTCTGAAAAATACTCTTCATGCTTTTAGGCACTGTCAAACACATTAATAACGAGTCCTGTTTTCCAGCTAAATTGCAAAAGACACTGATGCATATTCTGTGCCTCTGAAAAGTAGACATCTATTAAGGTGTCAAATATAGATCCCAATATACTTTAGAAAATACTACACTGGATAAAAAATAATTTTCCATTTTTATAACTAATATGGAACCTTTCACCTTTACAGCACCAGTTAATGGTGACTAGAAATCATTACATTTGCAGGGCTGCACAGCAAGCTGCTATCATGAAGCTCTGGAGGTAGCAGACCAGTTCCTAGTGGCCAAATGACCACATTATTCTTGTTGCTAATTAGTTCCTTTCACCCTTCATATGCTCCCCTTTCTTTCATAAGCCTTAGATAGGAAGCTCTGGGTCAAACATGCTCAGAGGGCACTCAACAACTTTTCAGCCTCAGAAAACCCAACCAAAACCTCAGGATTATCCAAGCACTTCAGTGACACTTTGCTTGCTTATTACTTAGACGAGGCTTGCTTTGGCAGATACATATTTATTCTTATTTATGGTGTGGGAATACATATTTTATAGACTGTTAAAATATCCACAAAAATTCAAAGAGATCTCTGTCTAGAAAAGAAGTCTTATTTTGTTTGCACACAGACTTCTATCTGTGGTGGTCTGTGCTTAGGAGAAGCCTTTGGAAAGGCAAGCCATGAAGTCTTGCTTGGGACATGCACCAAACTCGAGCAGTCTCCAGGGCAGTTATTGCTCTGGTGGGCATTGATGAGTTAAGTCTTTGGGTCATCAATCAGGCACCTGAGTGGAATGTGGCCCTAAGTCCAGGAACCCCATACATGCTGGTATTTGCTTGCGTGCATGTCCTTGTCTGTGAATCTGTACTGAAGCCCTATGCAACAGAAAGCCAAATTTCCCAGTGCTATAAACAGATGCAGCTACACTGACCTGTATCAGTGTTTTATTAAGAACCAGCCCTGGAGCCTGAAATCTGGATTACGAACCAGCGTTTACTGGAAGTGTGGATTGCAGCAGGAACTTTTGTTGGATGTCTATTGCAACAGACTCCTTGCTCCTTTTTAAAGTGCCTCTAGTGTTGCAGGCTTTTACTGAGGGAACACAATGGAGCTGGCAGGAAAGCAACAGCTCTTCACCATCTCAGAAGAGCAAAAATACCCCAGCAGTCCTTAAGGATACAGCACTGCTAGGTAACAGGGACAATGAATTAATAAGGGCTGACTTTTCCCTCCCTCTGTTTTCAAGGATAGCAAGTAACAAAATCTGGCAGGCTGAAAAGCCCCTGCTTGGAGGAGAGAGACAAAGAGGCAGGGCTGAAATTCATCGTGTCAGTTTAAAAAGGCAGAGTTTTGCATTTACACAATATGCCCATTCTTGTTCTCCTTGACTCATGGAAAAATATTGAACATCGGACAAGAATGTAGGAATGTGTCTGGTGTCTGATCTCCACAAAAATCTAAACGCCGTTTGCATTCACGTATGAAATAAAGAGTGGCTGCCTGGGCTCCCTTCATGTGTTAAGAAAATAACAGTAGTGATAGCAATATCGTTATAATAACAGCAGTGATATAATTTTAAAGCTGGCTGTGTAACTAGCACCAGCAAAGCACGAACCCAGGCACTCCTAGCCCTTAATCCCCACCACAGCTCAGCAGAGCTTTCTAGACCATTTGACTGTCACAAGCATCACAAAGGCTTCTCTCCACTGGCTGCATCTGAAGCCACTGTTTGTTTTCCTGGAGAAGCAGAGGTTAAAGCTTCTCATTGCTTTTTTGACTTCGGATGCCATAATAGTTGCAGTGCCTATATTACCATCTATGGCAGACAGTCTGTGTGTCTGCCAACTGTCAGGCAGCCTATTCATCTCCAGTTGCCTTTTGCCTACTTTCTAAAGCAGAAGAATTTCCCTCCACTTGATTTCATGTGCTGCAGTCCTGCTCCTGCTGCTTGTTTTTAAACACAGCTTGGCTTCAAGCCTGGAGGCCATGGGAGCCCACAGCCCCAAAGAACCTGTGGCTCCCATGTAGCATCCAGTTTGCCAGCCAGCCGGTTATGGCCCTGGTCTAGGCAACATCATATAACTGCCAGTATGTGATGGGGGCTGTTGGATAAACCCAGTCATTGACTGGAGGCAGAGTTAAGCAATGGCCTCACCATGGCTTGCACTGATGGGCTACTCAAGGACCCCAAAAAACACTCTCTTCCTGCTTGTCCCATGGCAGAGCTGTGGAATCTGGCTACTCATCCTCTGCCTAAAACCTCCTCTTCTTTCACCAGTTCTTCTCATCTATCCAAGGTATGTGGTCTGTGTGGGAAGGATATTGGTACACATTGTGTTTGGCCACTTCTGGCCCAGGTGTTCCTGGAAATCCCCACAAGCATCTTTAGGTACTAATACATCTATAAAACATTCAATACTGTGGTATTTCACCATTTTACTAAAGCCTGCTTAGCAAGTAGGACTGTGCAGGAAGATAGGATGGGAAGGACCCAGGCCATCAAGTCCAGTCCCTACAATCACAGCCCTATGCTGTACCATCCTTTGCCTGAACAAATCATGCTCCTGTTTAAGAGAACCCCTGAAATCAAGAGAGGCAATGCTCATATCTGCTGGTTGCCTCTTTTTGCTCCCCAGTACATTAGTGATCTAAAAACCTGCAGACCTGCACATTTCCTGACCCGTGCCATGAGCTAGTGACTCATAGGAGGAGGATGAGCAGCTCTGCCAGATCTTGTGACAGGGGTAAAATAGATCACTCGGTTGCATGAGGCTTGTCAAATTGGTGTGTTTATTTTGCATTTTCCTAGGTGTGACCCAGCTCATCGCCTCCTTACCCAGGCTGTGGGAAGCCTCTTGAAATCCCATTTAAAATCCTAACCCGAAAGGATCAGTCTCATAGTTCATGATTACCAAGCCCCGAGTTACGGGTTGCTCTTCCTGCCATTACTGCTTTGTGAAATTGCCTGCAGAAAAGAAATGGTACCTTAAAAATCCCTCCCTCACACAGCCCAGCCAGGAAGCCCACAGCCAGAGGCATTTGCCTACCTCCCTGCTCCCCAAGGAGCCCAGGTCTAGAGCTCCTGAAGTCAACAGAAAGACTGTTGTAGACATCAGTGTGTCTTGGATCAGGCCCCAGCTACCCAAGAGAAGAGATGGGCTTTGCAGCCCATCCAGATGGTTAACAGCTTTAACATACAACCGCTGCCTTATTAAATCTACAGTAAATTAAAGGAACACTTAAGACACTCAACTGAAAGTGCTATTGACTGTGGTAATTAAACCGAAATACCCAATTAACCACACCAGGATAGGAAATGAATATACCATGGGGCACCACTCTGCTGTGGTGTCTGAGCCAATCACATGTTGTCTATACCTTAATTTGGGCTGAAATAATTTTTTTAAAGGGAGTTTATGATTATTTAAAGATGTGTTTATATAGCACATGCATATATATGTCTATATACATGTGTGTATATATATACAGACACATAGTATACTATTATATCTAAGTCTTCTGTCTGGGTACTTAGTCTCACGTTGGCAGAGTCATACTTTTAATTCCAGGTCAGCCACCATCATCCAAGATAAACTCGCACATTATTAAAACATCTGAATCAGAAGGATTAAAAATGTAAGCCCCCGCAGTGGGCTTTTTTATTTTCCTTTATTAAGAACATTTACATGGAGGTGTCTGCAGCTCCAAAGTCATTTCAGAGCAAGGCCAGAGTGAATGCCTGGCAAAAAAAAATAAAAGAGAGAAAGAGCCTTTTTTCTTACTCTTGAGCCTGTGCTGTCAGGTCTCTGCCTGCTGCCGTAACCGCAGCCACCCCAAAGCAAAACTTTGCCTTTAATTAAGACA
>NW_009924250.1:115742-129415 GCF_000696875.1 Nestor notabilis | reverse complement strand
TCCCTTTCCTCCCCCTCTTCTTTTCAATCAGGAGTGGAAACTTTACCTCATCTACAAAGGTACACTTTGCCCAAATGTTGATAGACTGCAGTGATAGAATCGCAGAATGGTTTGGGTTGGAAAGGACCTTAAGATCACCTAGTTCCAACCCCCTGCCATGGGCAGGGACGCCTCACACTAGACCAGGTTGCCCAATGCCCTGTCCAAAAGTCTCCACTTCTTCACTGCAGGCAAGTCTCCTGAGAGAAGGTGCTCAGCCATCCCCAGTGACAAAGTGCCCCCAGAAACAGGGTTGTTTCAAGGCTTGGAGATGTGGGTACTGCCACCAGACCCTGCCCTCCCAGAGATGTGTGTGAGAGCCTGGCTCTTGCTTGGCCTTTGTTTGGAGGGGAATTTGCACTCCACAAATCCCCAAACTGCAGCACCCAGAGTGACAAAAGGTGAAATCAGGTTACAAACCCTCAACACGACTAAGTTATTTGGATAGTGGCAAGAGGAGTTATTTTTAATGATTCATACCCCAGCCTCACAGCAAATAACCAGATAATGCCTATGAGACTCCAAGCTTTTTAATCCTCAGCTCAGGATTGTGTAGATCCTGAGAAAACAGAGATGTGGCAGGGTGGAAAACCTTCCAAATTTGAAGGTTTTAGTAGGGAACACATTTCCTTCCATTTCTTCATTCATCCCATTCATCCTGGCATTGCCCCAAGGATTGTCCCTGGCTTGCCCTAGGGTGGTGACCAGGTCCCATTCCTGCCTGGCATCTATCAGTGTCTTGATGTCCAATGGACAATGCTGAAGCAGGTGGTTCTCCTTGATGAAGCTGGACCCTGTATCCATGTGGGACTGAGTTCAAAGGGTCTGAACTGCTGTTTTCTGACCAAGCTGTGGAGCTGGGAAAGGCAGAGGTGGCCTAACGATGGTTCTGTAGTATTTCAGAGGGACCTTACAGGTACCATTTTTGTAGGTCTTCTCTTTGCTTTGGTTGCACCTCCATTTTGTCCACTTCCATATATTTTCTGGACCAAACTGATCTCTTATTGTTCCTCTCCTCATAAGTGGAATTGCAGCCCGTGTGGCCCTCTGCCACTGTTTATGCTGGCAGAGCCCAGTGGATATTGGCAGACAAACTTGGATGGGATTCACACAGTGAGAGGGCAGGGCGGGAAGAAAGGGCACACTGTGGTCCTCAGTGCCTTTGCTTGCCTTGAAGAGAGCACGCCCATGGGCAGAGGGGAAGGAGGTCACAGGTGGGTAAGAGCTCTCCTCACTGGTCAGGAAGCCTTGTTAGGTATCTCTAAAACCTGTCTCCTCTCTGTGGAAGGTGCTCAGCCAGCCCCAGAAACTTTCTTCCATTTATCAAAGGATGGTTTGGATTGAAGGGATGTTAAAGCTCATCCAGTTCCAACCCCCTGCCACGGGCAGGGACACCTTCCACTAGAGCAGGTTGCTCCAAGCCCCTGTGTCCAACCTGGCCTTGAACACTGCCAGGGATGGGGCAGCCACAGCTTCTCTGGGCACCCTGTGCCAGCGCCTCAGCACCCTCACAGGTATTTATCCAACAACACTTCTGAATATATTGTGATGCCCACTCTGCCTTGTGAAGGAGAGGTCATACAACCATGTACAAGATGTGCTGGAACAGAGATGCCCCAGGCTTCTCTGCCACTGACCAAGGTGGACCACTTGTGAGATGCCTGTGAGATGCCCAATTAAACCAACTCTGACTGTAGGCAATAGAAAACTCATATTGGGCCTGTCCTTGCTGCACCAGAGCCTAAAAGAAGAACCTGGCCCAGGCTGCCTGGCTACTATTCAAAACGGCTCTTAGTTATAAAGAACAAATTGTAAGTTCTCATGTAATGTCCCTGGCAGAATCCAAACTTGTTAAAAAAAAAAGGAGCCTGTAAACATCATTCCCACTCAGGAACTGTGCAGTGTTATTTTCTGACCCCTCTGCACTTTGACATATCGCAGAACTACGCAAGTTGAATCTCACCCTCCTGGTCCTGAATGACACATTTCAGAAGGTTTCTCTCCTCTCCCTCACTGCCTAATGCAAAGAAACATCTCATTTTGCTCATGTAGATCTAAAACGTTGATATATGGCTTAGAAATGACTTCAAGAACAACAGGGAGACTGTGAGTAGCAGCAGTTTGTGAGCTCCAATTCTGCATTTACCTGCTGGGAAAGGAGCAGCAAGGAGCAGGTCCCTAAGCCCTGTACCCTTATACTGATTCGTGGGGCTATGTGTGAGGCATTTGTTTACATGCCCGAGGAACAAAGTCATGTCATGGAAATCCTGCAAACGTCTTTGCTGAGTTTTACTTCTGCGTTTTCCAGCTCTGAGTTGAAAGGAAGCACAGCTCCTCCGGACCCAAGCTCTCCTCTGCTGGCGGATTATTTATTAAACAGTGATGGGAGGCTGAAGCTGTTTTCACTTAAGAACAGTTCGTTCAAAGCCTAACGGAGAAGCAGAGTTGCCATAGTTACCTGAGCAAGCCCTGAGCACGGCACAGTTCCTTCCTACAACCCAAGAGTTTAGGTCAACTTGCAAGTTTGTCAGACGAAGCTTAATGATTACCTGTCTCATGCAAGTGAATGGCATTTATCAAGCGAGGAGGTGGCGTGCGAGCCATGGACAGGATTGTCCCCCACCCATATATTCTTTTGCTGGTCCAAGAAGCCCATGGGGTTCACACCAGCTGGAAATTCTGCAGGGTATCTGGACAGCTGGGGAGGAGTTTGGAGTAAAAACACATTTAGATCTTGGCACAGGTTTCAGCCATCCAATCCAGCCCATCATTAACAGCTTCTGTACAGCACTGCTCTTCCTCTAGGGGCTGTAAAAATGAACTAAACCTTTGTTCAACCTAAACTTCCTTTCCTTGTCCGCCGTTCCTGCAGACTTTCCATTCTAGTGGTCCTATTGTTTCACTTGGAAATGTCAGAGAGCTGCACAGCATGCCCATTTTATAAGGAATATGTTCCATTTTAGGAGGCCAAGATCGTACACTGTGTTGTTCCACAATTAATTTACTTGAAACTTGCCTGGGCTCACTATGGCTTGTCTGAAATGGCCTTCCTTCTTTCTTTCTCTTTTTTTCCTTCTTTTTTTGGGCCCCCACATCTGTATTTAGATTGGTAACTACCACAAGCACTAGCTTTGCACCTGAACAAATAGCACTGACGAGGACAAGATTAGCTCCTTTGTGCTGACCAACTTGGACACTGGGCATCTCAATGAATGGGCATTTTGCTTTTGAACATCCCTTACTGGAAGCGGCAAAAAAAAGAGTAAATACCCTGATTGTATCATCTGTTAAGTGGGTCATTCCTACAAAGGGGACTGGAAAATGTGCCTTCCTACTCACAGTTTCCTTCAGTTCTCCTTGCTGTAGAGTTGGAGAGAGCAAAAGGGAGAAGAATGTGCGTAGAGACTTAATTCTCCTGAGGCTCTGGTGGAGTTGGGCAATCCACAAACTGGCACAAACTACATCACCACAGTGCCTAGGTTTCCATATTGCTCTGACTTTTTTCCTTCTTGACCTCTCTCCCCAGCAGCTTCTTATCATGGTTTCGGGCATAAGTATATCCCTACCAACGAGGACAACTGCAATTTAATTAGGAAGCAGGTGATGTGAGCACAGGGGAAAGTGGCCACATACACTGGCCACTTCTGTCATTAATAGCATAAGTTTTGTGAGATCACATTGGTGGGTCTTGCTAAGAGGCTGTGACGTGGGATGGATAATATTGTTGACCTGGGACCAGAGACCCAGAGGATTTAGGCCCCTAAATCCTACTCAAAATCAATGGGGATTAAGTGTCAAAGCTGAGCAGCTGTCTAAACTCCCCTGGAAGATCTGAAGCTGAGTTATAAGGTGCCCACTCAAGCAGTCCTGCTTACCTCCACTTCCCTTTCTGACCAGTATGATTGGCATGCATTTTGGAAGGCATGAGTTCATGGAGCATGGTGCAATTCAAGTAGAAGATAGCAAAGAGGAAGAGGGAACACAGAATAAAAGAGTAAATGATGAAGCACAGCAACAAGGATGAGAAGGAAACATGACAGAAGTCAAAAAGCAGAGAGAAAAGAGAAGATGAGGGGAAGGTTGGACAAGGAATGAAAAAGGAACAATCTAAAGGACATGGAAAAAGAAGGAAATCACCCATTAGAGAGAATGAGGAAAGGAAAAGTGACAGTTTATGATTTAGTCTGAGGAATACTGGACAACTGAAAGGAAGAGATCTGCAGCAAGATCCCAAAGAAGAAAGAAAGAGTGAATGAAGCAAACGAATGAAGGATGACAGGCCCAGAGAGGCTGATCCTCTGTATTCTGCAGGCAAGTCTTCACTGCCCTCAAGTTTTAAGGAGCAGCTCACATGTGAAGTAGTTTGTCATTAGTGAACCTTTTCAGGACTCACACACTTTATGATCTACTTTTAAGTTAGATGGTTATATTAAAATAGGATGCTCCTGGCTGGCTGATTAGGACATTTTATTTCCAGAGACAGTAAGCATGGAAGAGCATCATGCCATTGGGGTTCTGTTTGCTTAGGGTCTTTGCATTTCCCTCCTGTCCCTGCCAGTGCTGAGCCAGTTCCAGTCAGATGCTGGAGTCTCAGGGAAGCAAAGCTTGTAACGCAGTGCATGAAAACCAGAAGCTGGGATTAGGAGAACATCCAACTGGGGCCAGGCGAGGGAGGCGCTGGTTCGACCGGTCCCCCCCAGCCGTATTTGTTCAGCAGAGGCTGGCGCAGTTACAAATTAACCCAGCTAGCAGCTAATGCCTTTTGCCTGGTGAGGATGCTATAGGACACAGAAGAAGAAGCTGGGTGTGTTGTGGTTGGTAAGAAAAGGGAATGTAAAGGGACAGTGACTCAAATCTGTAAGAAAACCAGATTCTTTTTCTGTTTCTCTACCATCTCAATTTTCAGAGGTAAATTACCCTTGATGATTTAGGCCATAAAAGCTTTTGAGTCATCTTCACTATTTAGCTGTGAAAGATGAGACAGTTCAGTTCAAATCACTAATCTGAAGACATGTTAAATAATTAACAGTATATGGTCTGCAATGCTACTTACCGTCCCACGGGGCTGCTAGTCCTCTGACCTTCTAACAGCCTTATTTCACAAACAATGCTCTGCAGGGCTGCACACTGACAAAACTTCTTAAAATAAGGAACTGTAATTCAATATCAGTCTAACCAGTATGTGTGGTGGAGCAGGTAGTTTGTGCTGGTTCTTTTGGGCCTTAAGTAAATAGAGTGAGTTAAACAATAGGCAAAACTGCAGGGGAAAGAAAGGGAATGCGGTATATGCCGGTGCCAAAGCTTGAATACATTCATGCGATGTAGTAAACTAAGGTCACTGCCTTTGTTAAGAAAATCTTGGCAAATTGCGTCTGCTGTAGAGGTCAGGCAATTATGTTCACAAGGAAACACAAACTTGCATGTTATTTAACATTTCCAGCCTCTGTAGCACAGTCCTACGTCAGTTTAAATATACAACATCCCCAATGAGTAACAGATACCGCTGAACACGCTGCTTTCCTACAGGCTCAGTTCTAACAGTGGTAGAAACATTTATATCGAAGTTGTGTTTTCTCTGAGAAGAGCAACCTCTTTGAAATGGAAAATGGTTGAGAATGAATCAAAGAAAATTTGAGTGCTTTATTTTGCCTCCGTCCAAGCTATTTTTTATTTAACTCTGTTTCAGGTTTACTGCTCTTTTTCTATGTTCACCATTTCATCTCAGGCTTCTCAGTACTCCCAGCACAGGTCAGCCTCCCTACTCTGACTGGCCCAGTGTCCTTTATCACAGTATTTGTCAAATAGTGAAGAGATAATCTAGCAGATAATCACTAAATGTTATGGGTTGACATTAGCAGCAAACTAAAATGCCAGGTCATTCAACATCTTGCAAAATTAAAGTCTTTTCCAAGAAGCAAAAGAGTCTTTATTTTTTTTTCTACTTCTATCTTGACTCAACTGAACTGCTAACTATAGTGTGCAGCTTTTGGCTGGAAATGATCTTGGCATCAGAAAACTAGAAGGTAGCAAATATGGTACCAATTTCTAAAAAGGTTCTTGGGAAAATGCTTATACCAGGCAAAATGTACAAATAAAAAGGTCTAAAGAATAGCTTTAGGTGCCACCTGGATAAATAGGATATACTGAAGAAGACCAGCTCAGCTTTTGCAAAGGAAAATTGTACTTCACAACCCTAGTGAGGTTTTCTGACAGAGATAACAAGCGTGTGAACAAGAAGAATTCAGTTGTCATAGCTTAACTGGAAAGCTTGTGCCCAAAGGCGCTCAGCAAGATCACTTGTTAGAGGTGCTTAAAGAACTAAGCTGTTGTAAGAGGGAAGCTCCTCACATTGGTTAAAAGGCAGAATGGAAGCATAAGAGCAAATTACCCATTTTCACCGTGACAGGAGATTATCGGCAACGAGGTGATAGAAGAGCAGATGAAATTCAGTATAGACAAATATAAAATCCAGCACATGGGAAACAGTCCTTATTCTACCTACAATGATGGGCCCTAAACTCAGTCTTACTCCTCACGAATGAGACCGCAAGGTCAGGGTAGACAGTGCTATAACACCATTTCAGTGCTCTGCAGTGCAAGTGCTCAGACAGCTAGATGAATGCCAGCAAAGGAATAGAGAGCAAAGCAAAGGCACATCATGCTGGCACTGTTTAAATCCACCCCCTGTCTCAAAAAGAACATAGTAGAAAGAAAAAATACACAGAAAAGAGCAGAAAGGACAGTCAAAGGGAAAAAACCAGCTTCCACAGAAGAACTACTTAAATAGACTAAGGTTTTTCAGCCCAGGAAAGGAAAAATTGAGGGGGGAATATGATGTAAATGTATAAAACTTGTTGTATGGAGTAGGTGAACAGTGATCAATGAATCTTCTGATGCAAGAGTTGGAGGATATCATGTAAAATGAGCACATGGCAAGGTAAAAGCAGACAAGGAGGTCCTTATGTGAGACATCGCCATGAAACTATTTTTAGCAAGATGTCATACATGCTCTAAATTTAAATGGGTTCAGAAAGCAACTGGATAAATTCATTTAAGAAAAAACTATTCAAGTGATTAAATGCAAATACACCATTTGTTGATACTTAGCCAAGAATGGTTGGAGGCTGGAAGAGCATCCTGAGGAAGGCAAACGTGTGCTTATGTGGATATTATGTTCTTCCACTGATGACCACAAAGAGTGACAACATACAGAACCAGACAAACCTTCACCTTCGGTCCTAGCCAGTCCAGACCTCTTACATGTTCTTGCTCTGAGATTTGAATCACAACCTTTTTATGTCTGTATGGAATGAAATTAAAAATCACTCTTTTTTCACTAGCTCTGTTTATCTCAAACTGCTTTCAGTTTGAGGGTGAACATTTAGAAAATACATATGAAGGAATGCAAGAAATTTTTTAAGGTCTCATGTTTTCTGGCCTGCAAATGTCATTTGTTGTACATAGATGTTCATACAACAGTCAGGAAAATGGAGCTCTCATGTGGTAGAGATTATTGGGCGCTGGTGTAATGTAACAAACACTAATGAATGCTAATGAAGGGATCTGTTTCTGCAGACACGGTTCCACGCTGTTTAAAAGGAAGCTTCCAAACTCCTCTCTCATCTCTAAGCCCAAATTCATCCATCACAACATTGAAACAAACTGCTGGAAAACATAAGTACTAGTCTGTCAGAAGTATCTCCCTACACAGCTCTGAGGCTGAATCCGCTGTGCTGCAGTCTTCACCTTTTAGCGATCAACTCAGCCATGACTTTCAGAATAAGCTGGAATGTTATTTCCGTTGAGTGAAATCCGTTGAAACTGATGGATATGTTGTTATTGAAAATCCCAGTGGGGCTGAGAGTTTACTTCCAGTGCCTAAGTTTTGAGAACACCAAATGATTTAGTTCTAGTTGTGTAACCCTGAACTGGAAGCAGGGAATGGGTGACCTAAGAACAGGTTTGTCATCTCCAGCCACTAAATACTGACATGTTAAAGCTTTCGTTTAAACACAAAGCATGGAGGAAAACATATTGTTGTTCTGCACTGAAGATGAGCAAGTAGATTGAGCCAGGAGGGAGCTGGTGCTCCAAGTTGACCCAGTCCTTGGACCTGACGTTGTTTTTCTGGTCTCTTGCCTCCACTTGCCTCATGTTCTCATCCTTTGCGCTCCCTGTTTCTCCTGATAACAGTGCCACAGTTGTTTTGCTCCCTGACGCTGCCGAGGACTCTATTTTTAATCTCAATTAATGTGGGGGCCCAAACAAAGCAAAACTTATCTCTCTCATCCATTGTTTGTAAAGGGGCTGTTTAGTCTGAGGTCATGGGGCATACCTCTGGCCAGGCAGCTTCACAGCCGCCTCCAAAGTCAAGCAATGCTCAGGGCCAGCCTGACTCCTGCCAACCAAAACTACCTTACAGGTTTGCTTCATACACTTACAGGGTTTTATCATTGAGGCCTTCCTAATCCCTGCAGCCTCACACTCTCCTTGCAGTGTGTGTGTCATGGTGTGGATGTAGCTCTGTTTCTTGGGCTGTCTCTCACTGCTGTGACCATCTTGGATCTCCTGGGCAAGTGAGTAAAGATGTCTTACATAGACCTCAGCAGTTCCTCTTTATTTTGGACAGAATCAGGACATCTTGACCACCATGGGCTTAATGTGTCTAACCAAGAGGGATGCAGATAGGTTACCTAAAGCAACAGCTTTCAGGCATCATGGTGCCTGAAAACAACAGCTGATGCTCCTTTGAACTCACTTCCTTGGGTACTAAAGGCTTATAAATACGCCCTTAAGCTCTTAGCAGAGATCTCGGCACCATTACAGCTTAGGAGGGACGTCAACTTTCTGTAATTCATTACAGAGGTCCTTCTGGTTAGTATATTTGAACCTTCCTCATCTACCTGAACAATTTTGAATGCAATACAGGCAATGATCTACCTATGGTAAATGGCATTCATCGTCCTTCAGTGTTCACCATGCAGGCAAGCAGCGTTGGTTCTGCACCACCTGCATGGGCAGCTGGAGTATGCCTTATGGTGACCTCAGGAGAATAATATTATTTTCTTTGTATCTTTTTTCAGGATTAATTCCTAAACTGCTTATTAAACTTATCTAATTTACAGGAACTGGTTACATTCCAATTTTGCACACAAAGAAATAATAAAACCATTTAATTTCCGAAGACCTTGCTTATCAAATGCATTTTTCATAGACAAGATATTTGTTCAGCATTAGTGTATCAAGACATTTTTCTGTGCCTGTGCCAACAGCCACTTTTCCCTGAAGAACTGAATGTATTTAAAATATTTTGAACCCCCACTTTCTGCTTCAGTTGCTCAATAATTTCACTTCTATTCCAAAAGCTGATCTTCTTTCATCAGATAGCAATCCATATTATTGCAACCTCCTGGAACAGAGGAATGCTACTGACAGAATGAATATTTAGGTACAGACGTAATTTTATTTTTTGCTTATTTAACTGCAGGAAAATGCTATATTTGCACATTTCTAACTAGCATATGTGTAGATGCACTTTCTGCTTATGCTATCCAAACCAGGTTGTGTTCTACAAGCATGCTTAACTAGTCCTCAGGGTTGCTTTTTTCCTACTCACTTTTAACATACCAACAGTCAACAATTTCACTCAAGGTCAACTTTAGCAAACTTCCATGTATTTGCCTTTCCATGCATTCAGGCAACCTCATGTTGCAGATTCTAAAGGCATGCAAAATTCACAAGGGAAATTTTATTAAAAGATGCCTATATTATTAACTGCTTGCAGCTGCTCTGTTAAGAATCAACGTTATCAGCCTCAGAAATACTGAAGCTGGTTACTAAAATGTCTAAGCTGTCTTACTTAGTTTGAGCATATATTCTATTTGAGCAAATGAAGTGAACAAGCATGTGTGCAAATGATCAGACATGCTGATTTGTGTGTGATTACTCAAGTCAAATGTTTAATTTGCATAACTGAATGCAAATTAGGTACAGAACTGCAGGCTAATGTGAAGCATGCCATTTGGCGCCTGACAGTTTTAAACATCAGACTCAAAACCTCCCTGCTTAGTGTAACTAAATCAGAGCAGTGGAATTCAGCACAGCAGATATCTATCACTTGATTCTGCTTATAATTATTTGCCAATAGGAAGGATGACATGTAAACAAGCAGCAGAACTATGAGTCTGCTTCATTTTCTATCTCTCCAAGGGAAACTGCTACTCTGAGCTTCTAGCATATTCTTTCTCGCCTTGTATTTTAAATAAGAATCTCTGACAAAGAAAAGCCTACAACTGTACAGATATGCAAGGGCTCCCCTAAAATAGCTGTTTGGTAGGGTTTTTTGGAAGTGGAAGTTTTCCACTGTGCGTCCTCAAATTATTTTTAGCTTTGTTTGTTTACAGTCTGGAATGACATATTCAATGTGATTTGATGTTTCCTAGTATTCTTGATCCACTCTTTTCCAAGGGAAGCAGTGGAAAGTCTAGGACGTAGTAACCTGAATGCAAGACCTCGTACGAGGAAAATATTTGTAGAGAACAATCTGACACAGATTGGGACATGAACCGGATGATCTAATGGCCATTACATTGCTGCAGTCTAATGATTCATGGTAGCAAAATGGCAAAATGGCAATTCTAATGCTATTTAAGAGCACAGCAAATAGGGCTTTTTGGTGTGTTTGAAATATTGGCTGATTGTAACACATGAGAAAGCACATGAACTCTGCTCAGGATGTCTTTTTATAATGTCTAAGGTTGGCTATAAACCCAAACATTTCATAAGCCAGGTTTTGGAGCAGAAAAATAGCCAGGAGATCAAACTGTGGCTGAAGAAATCCTAAACGTCAGCCTACATATATATCTCAATTTGCTGCCTTACATTTGAAGATACAGCTCAGCTGACACTGCTACTGAACGTGGAACTACTGCCTTTTTAAACTGGGAACTGCAAAAGAAAGGCACCCAAAGTTCCTACAGCCTAGGAGGCAAACGGTACAGAGTTAGAAAACACAACAGCCCTAACATCCCCAACTGACTGAGTTTGAATACCTAGTTAATGATTTATGAGTGAGTGAGGTTGGCAACGCTGAAGAACTGACTCAGGAATGCTCTGCTTTCTCCATCAAGGGAAAAAGAAGCAGAGGGAAATGTCAGAGCTGCCCTTTGGATCTTCCCCACGACGGGCAGAGCCCTTTCAACTCCGCGGTGTGGTGTATATGGGACCAGGACTGGACCAGCCCTGTGGAGGCACCTGGTCCCACAGTGCACACTTGGCTTTAAAGAACTGCCAGTTCACTGTCTACATGGCAACTGAAGGTCTGTGCATGTGCCTTGTCCAGATGATGTTTCTGGCTCTGCAACCACTAAAGGAGCAAACACAAAGGAACTTTGGACAAAGGCATTCTCACTTCTGCTGGACTATCTCAAGTCCCATGTACAAATCTTCTGAGATAAACCCCAAATCCTGAAGACAGAAATAAGCCCTATTTATTCAAACATACTAAAACTATCTTTTACTACCACTCTGAATATTGTAAAAACCTAGGAGAGAGGCAGATATTCATCATGTGTGATGGACTGGTAGAAGAAAGGTTTTCTAGTGAGCGGTGTGAGCCTTCCACATACATATTAACTGTGTGTGTGCATTTCTGGGAACACACTGTATGTTAGCCTGCAAATCCCACTGTTTCGCTCTAGGTGATACAGAGCTGACATCAAGGACAAGGATTGTTTTTCAAAGGCAATAGAATACGCAAGTCTGTTCCTGAAGAAGGGAGGGACTCTTCGTTAGGGACTCTAGTGGTAGGACAAGGGGTAATGGCTTTAAACTTAAACAGGGCAAGTTTAGGTTAGATAGGTTAGATATAAGGAAGAAGTTCTTCACAGTGAGGGTGGTGAGGCACTGGAATAGGTTGCCCAAGGAAGCTGTGAATGCTCCAACCCTGGAGGTGTTCAAGGCCAGGTTGGACAGAGCCTTGGACAACATAGTTTAGTGTGTGGTGTCCCTGCCCATGGCAGGGGGGTTGGAACTAGATGATCTTAAGGTCCTTTCCAACCCTAACTATTCTGTGATTCTATGAACCAAGATAATGATGACTGTGAGGCAGATACAGATATGTTAGAGAACAGCTGAAATTATTGGAATCACACTTCATTATAATTCAGCTAAGGATTTGACTCCCTGTCAATACAAGGTCACTGATAGATGCATAAAAATCAACATGGAAGTACATACACATCACACTTGACCTGTAGACTGATCTGTCTGACTTCAGCTTCCAGCCATTAAAGCCCATTCTAGTTCTTTCCATGTTGCCACAGGGCTTTCTACTCATCTGTGGTTCCTCGTGCAACACACGAGACTAACAGTCAGTCTTCATCCTTCTCTTTTATAAAAGAAACAGACTGAGATATGAGAATTCAATTCAGGAGCACCTCCTTCAACTTTGTTAGACCCAGTACAGATACGCTGCTTCTCCTCCAGTACAGTATATCCATATGAGTTCAGACTTGCAATTCAGCTCCTGCAGCTTGACTTGTTGGCATGTGTCAGCTCAGTGATGGGCAACTTTGTGTGTGTTTGTGTTTGTGCACATGTGTTCGTAGTCCCTAGCAAATGGGATATAATTCAAGTAACCGTAAACTAAACTATACTTCAGTGACGGTGGGTTATGCTAGGGCACATTTCCATGTATCGGCCAAGAACTGGAAGTGTGCACATGGACAGTAACCAGTAACTGGTTACCAGTAACTGGTAATCAGAAGAGTAGTTACTGAAGTTGTGGTAACCTAATAGAGAGTCTGAGCAATACATGCGTACGGAAGAGGCGTTGGCTGATATAGGTCAGATTTCCCTGCATTTGCTTAATGACTACTTTATTCCTTTTTCAGTGATGATACTACACAGGTCTTCAGCAGTTGCCAGATTCCAAGCGCTGATTGTAACCTCACTTACAGAAAAAAACCCAAAGTTCCTTTGGCTGGGAACTGCTAACTGAAAGAGCTTGATGATTTCAGTGTACTTTGTTAGGAGTTATAATCTCCAGGGAAAAACACAATCAGCGTTTGCAATTCAATGTAAGTACACAAAAAAAGGCAAGTAGAAATAGGAATATTCCCCCAGCCAAGAATTCCTGCAGACTGGCTCTGCTGATGTCGTGGTGGCTGCTGGGAATTACAGAAGAGCATGTAGGATATTCATGCTGTAAGGGTTCTGCACTACTGACGGACAGCCCAGGAGGGTTAGTAAGAGCAAAGTACCCACCTTGGCATTTTCTAGTCTTAGGCTCTGTAGGGACACTGTTCCAATTTAAATGCTAGCCACCACTGAAAATGGTCCTGCTCCTCCCCTCCCACTCCTCCTTGTGCATTGGCATTTTTCTGGCCTCAGATGAGCTGGCTTGGAGATCTGAGCCAGCTGACAGCTCTCTGCTCATTCCTGAAAGGGTTAGTTTTCTGCTGAGTTAGCTTTCTGAACAGGTTTGCTGGTGGGGGCAGAAAATTATCATTGCCAGCAGAAGGGGAGCAGCAGGCGGCACAGGCAGGGTAGAGAAAGAAGCAGAGTCCTCCTTGGCTGCAGCAGCTAAGCATTAAGTCTATTTAGTGGCATCAAAGTATGAAACCATTAGCATT